>NC_062965.1:11495424-11509345 GCF_023119035.1 Salvia hispanica | reverse complement strand
TATAGATTCTTCCACAGTAGCGTTGGTCGTATTAAAACAAAACACCAAATCACAATTTTAAATGCAATCATTGTTAATGACGAGTGACTATTTAGTGCACTACACCCGTTCAATTGTAAACAATATTTATAATATTAATATTTTAAAATTGACATTCCGATTATTGCACTTTTGCTATTCTCATTAGGCCTAATCTCACCTTACTTTCGATGTGATTTATGAACCGACGCAATTGTTTATTCATTATTAAATTCAAGATGTATTTAATATTTGTGCACGTCCAGTAAATTATCGTCTCTTGATGCGATCGTTTTATTATTTTATTGATCCTTAAAATCAATTTGGTTCACAATTCAGAAGCCATGATGTTGATATAATAAAAGGTTTGAGCTACGATTGCGATGGGAATTTTATTTCGTGTTGTAAGTTAAACGTACTACACGTAGAAATGAGGCGTAAAGTGACTTTATATAATAGTAGAATTGTTTCACCTCTTCTAATATTTTCTTGAATTTAGAATACAGTTTAATACTATTATTTTTATTATTATTATTTTAAAGTATCAGGGTTTGACTTGATTAGTTTATTTGAATTTGATTTGTTCCCTAAATTATTGGATATCTTTTAGTATAACACATAGTATTATTTCTTTTTTATGATTTCTTCGTCTTGGAGAAAACCGATTTCTCTCACGCCTCAAAAATACTTGCAAACTCTCTTCCCTTCTGTTATCTCTCTTCTAATAATGTCTCTTATATGTACCAATTCCTAATTAAAATTTACATTATGTAGTTTTTGCTATTTAATTTTCAATATCCAATTAATATTCTATTTAATTTGTCATTATAGATTATCATTTTTTAGTCTGTTTTACTCAAGATATCTACTTTTTAGTCTGTCTCACGCACGCGTGCCTATTTGTTCAAAATGATGTTATTTACGCGAATAAAGTACTACATCTGTCTCATGTTACTCACACTTTTTATTTTCGGGCTATCTCAATTATTTGCACTATTTCTATTTTAACTAAATATTAGAATATTTAATTAAAATATTAAAATCAATTAAGTTTATTAAATATTAGTATCTTATTACAATTAAAATGTTAATTTAATTATTAAGATTAGTCATGCTTTAATTTACGCTGCTAAAAAAATACGAATAGCATAGGCAATAGAAAGTACTATACAATATTCGCTGATAATATAAAAGCAATTGGTTAATTTAGGTGTGAAAAAATGACAAGTCACAGCAGAGACGAAGATAAGGCTACTCCTGCATAAGCATTAAGCATGCTATCATTCCACCACCACTCATATCTCAACACCCAACTTTGATACAGATCTGCAAATACCAACATTTATTAATCTGGGTGCCAATTATTAGCTCTTTTCCCATTTCATTTTATCTTTAATTCTTAATTGCTAAATATTTTTGTTGAGTGTGACAAGTTTCTCACTTGGAATAAATTGGGGTTTCATACTCTCATTCGAAGGCGTATTAAATTTTTACTGTGAAGTATAAGCTCTTCGAAAAGAATTAGATATTTAGAAAGTGAAAATTACTTACTTAGGAGTAGTATCTAATATTTTATAGAGGGAATATCTTTTTTTTTTCTATGAACTTTGCCAAAGTATCATTTTAGGTCCGTAAACTTTAAAATTATCATTTGAGGTCTGTCAACTATGGATTAATATCAATTGAAATACATTTTTACTATTCCCAAGATTTTCTGAACGAAAATACCCTCAATATTTTTAAGGGTATATATTTTTAATAAATTTATCATATATTCTAATATTTTATAAATATCTTTACTATATATTTTTAATGAATTTTCTAAATATAATTTGACCTTCAATATTATCACTTAATTTTGTGACATGGAAGAAAAGATCCTTATTCAATTTTTTATTATTAAAGAAATTTTTTTATTTAATTTTAAAAAAATTTAATATAAAAAATTGAAGAAGCAATTTTACTTCCATGTCACAAATTAAGTGATAATATTGAAGGTCTAATTATATTTAGAAAATTCGTTAAAAAAATATATTGTAAAGATATTTATAAAAAAATATGAGTATATGATAAATGGGGAGTGATCAATTGCTAACTAATTAGCAATCTCAAACTAAGACTAAATCCTAGCCATTAAATTAGAAGATCTAACAGTTGAAATAATGTTACATGGATTATATTTTTAATTATGAAAATTAATAAATAAAATTAGAGGGTATTAATGTCAATTCTCTCTCATTAAAATCATCTTAAAACTTTAAATTTACGTAACTCTCTCGATTTAAATTATTTTTTCGCAAAAAATATATCAAACTAAAGATAATTTTATAAGGATTCCAACGAGATCTCAATTGCATATGTTCCGACGACGTTCGGATGATGAAATTTTATATTTTTTATTTTAGTTTTCGTAAATGTTGATAACCAGATTTTTATCAACAAATACATCAAAAACTCTCAATAAAAGCCCATGTAAAAATCGCAATAAATATGTGTTGATATTTTCTTGTACTAGTGTTGTCATATTGTTGATATTTGTAATACACATTATGTTGATATAAAAAAACATTCACGAATATTATCATATGATAATATAATGACGATATTACTCTTTTGTTGATATTTTGTCTACTAATTATTGAGATTCGTAAGATTTAATCTCATCCACTCATTTTAAAATTTAAGGGTGGAGATTTGGTCTTGATTTTGAATTAGGGTGCTATAAGTGTTAGAATATGACCCTATGATAAATTTATTAAAAATATATACTCTTTAAGGTGTTGAGAGTATTTTCGTCCTAAAAAATTTGAAAATAGTAAAAAATATTTTAAATGATATTAATCCATAGTTGATAAACCTTAAATGATATTTTTAAAATTCACATATCTAAAATAATACTTTAATAAAATTCGTGGAAAAAAAAATAGTTCCCTCTATTTTATACTACTAGTAAATAAAATACCAACTAGTCAACCTCACTCAAAATGATACTCCTATTTCGAAGGGCACTTTTCATTAGTACATGACAAAATTCGGAAATTTCATTCTTATCTCATTACGTAAAGAGACATCTTAATTAATTGAAAAATAACGGCCGGATAAAATCAGCATTAAATGAGTATTTCTATACTCCACTTTTGTAATGAGTTACTAAAATTGTTGGTGGAACTTTTAATTAGTCGATAGGTATCAAATTTCACAACCTCATACTCCCTCCGTCCCCTCTTTTCTTAAATTTCTTTACCCCTTACTTTGTTTTTTTTTTTTAATTGTTTAATACTATAACCGTCCAAGAAAAATGACTCAGTGACACAAGATTTTAAATTTTGTTGAAAATAAAAGATAATTAATAAAATAGAGATAAAATTATGAATATTTTTCGTAATAGGAATCAAGACACACTCCAAAAGAAAAAAATAGGTCCTCTTCAATTAGAGAATTAGCATTTTTTTAAAAAAATACATGCAAAATAAAAATGACTCAATAATTTTGAGACAGAAAGAGTATATAATAGCCGCTCCGATACACTGTAAGTCATGTTATTAAAAAAAAGTTTAACGATTGATGAATTCTAAATTTCATATTAATATTAAACATAATTTTTATTAATTTAATGCTGCATTACGCGATTATTCTATCACATAATTATACATAAAGTAGTCTTTTCTGAATTCGTAAAATTTAGGAGTCAAATAAATGAAACAACATTAATGGGGACAATGGTATCCCACTAAACGTAGCACTATCACGTGAAATGTGGGTGGACGGGGTCCATGTCTCATAATCAAATTTGCAATGCAACTCCCAATTCATCTACACCTTTTTTTTTATCTACTGTTAATTAAACTACCCATTTCTTTTTCTTCTTTTTTTTACTGCGCCATCCTATTCTATGCCTTTCATTTACTCTACTAATTAAAGTTAAACTACCCATATCTTTTTACTGCGCCATCCAATTTAATTACCCCCTTCATCCCCCTCCATTAATTGTCATTTTCATCCATCTCATTTAATTAATTCTCTATTTTCACTTTTACAATATAAATGACAAATAAATTTTAAAAGTATTTTTAATAATTCATTTCACTCATATTATATTATAAAATTGATATATAAAAATGAAATTTATATTTTATTAATTCTTTTAATCAATTTTTATTTATATTTCTTAAAATTCGTGCTGAAATCAAAGTGAGTAATGGTTGAGAAACTGATGGAGTATAATTTTTTATTCTAATAATCATACTACTGGATCATATTGCCGCATTCAGTAAGAACCAATAAAGTTCAAAGATTTTGAAAATGATATATTTCAGCCAAAGATCACCTTCATTTAGACATTACATTCTACTTGAATTCTAATAAAAAAATCGACCCATACAGTTTGTTTTTATTAGTAGTATATAATAATAGGGTATAATAAAGTCCCAAACCCCAATGCCCGAATAAGTCACAAAAATCCAATAGATTCTAACAAGATTCAATAAAATAAAACGCAAATGCTATAGTTTAGTGGCATACTTCTCAGCTACAAAATTATTAAAAATAAATGGATATAGATCTTCTGGCATATATTCATATTTAACTCTGAATATATATGGAAATCACAAAATACTTATCAGTCTATTGAGGTGTGATCTAATAATTAGATTAATATCACCTATCATCTAATACTATATACTTAATTTAATAATATAGTTCGACCAATAATATAGTTATAGTTTAATAATGCAGATTTTTAGTCTAATAATATGGTTCGATAGTTATTATCACAACCATCTCATTTAAGGATTCAAAAGTTATGCTCCATCTGTCCACGAATAGGAGTCCCGTTTTTCCATTTTAGTTCGTCCGCAAATAAGAGTCCCGATTCATAATTACTATAAATAGTAAAGAGGTCTCGCATTCCACTAACTCATTCCGTTTACATAGCATTTAAAACTAATACTCTATATACAAGTGAGACCTCTATTCCACTAACTTTCTTCCACTTGTTTTTTTTAACATTTATTTAAATCCGTATTAGAGAAAATGGAACTTTTATTTGCTGACGGAGGGAGCAGAAGTATTGTGTTTTATAGTACTCCGCTAAAAAGGTGTAAGAATCACACCCTGAAATCTCCTTCTTCTTGTTCACTATCCAAAATAAACATATAAATATATTATATATATCTACTATGCGTGCCATTCAAAGAAGGCATCAATATGCGGTAGACAATTAGTTTCGATAATTCAACATTCAACGAATAAATAAGTGTCATACTTTTGAGACTGAAGTGCTTTTATAATTATTTGGATAACGAGTGATATAAGTTATAGTACTCCCTCCGTCTCAGTTAAGATGACACATTGCTTAGCCGGCACGAGATTTTAGGAGTTATTGGTTAAAGTATTTAATTGGAGAGAGAAAAGGTGGGTGTAAGTATTAAAGTAGAGAGATAAAGAAAGATGAATATTTTAATAGGAGTGAGAAAAAGTGGTTGAATGTATTAATTGGAGAGAATAAGTTTCTTAAAAAGGAAATGTGTCATCTTAGTTGGGACAAACTAAAACGAAAAACGTGTCATCTTAAGCGGAACGGAGGGAGTAGTAAACGTTACAGTACTATATTTTGTGTGAAGAAGTGCGAGGGCGAAGGACCATTCTATTTGAATTAAATAAAATCAAATTTAGTCACATTAATTACAAATAAACATGACCAGAAAAGGAAGTTGTGTTTATATATTTGTGGTAACTATTGACTTATCGCTTAAAAGCAAAATCTAGACACTAGTAATCACTGTGAACTGAAAAGTGAAACATTCACGTGTGGATGCCTGGAATTTAGAAGCCAAATTTATCTCCTAAAAAATTTAAATTGAAAAAAGAGAGATAATACCACTCATTTCGTCTAGTCATCAAACTTTACTCCAGTCTCCCGCCACGTGTTTTGTATTCATTTTTTTTATTTTTACTTTAACAAAATGTAAATATAAACAGTGGTATTAAAAACTAAAATAACAGAACGGGCTGTATATGTCATATCCGTAATTCTATTCACGTGGAGTGGGCCCCTACTTGAAAGCTCTCTATACGATGTTGACGTCTGAAACACGATGTGGTCCCCGCCTCATGTGCCCAGTTGAAGCTGCGATACCTTCGGCGCGTGCAGACTCACCGATACATTCAAGGTAAATAGTGGTGTGCGTAATTAGTTCGACGATGGGTTCATCGGTACAAAACAACCAATTCTTTACTTCGTTTTTTATAATAACTCCACTATTTTTAAGCACTCACTTTACCCGCTCAACATGTTAATCCTTTTCTTTAAAAAAAATTATTCTATTTAAGATAATTTATTTTTTATATTTGAAAATATTTTTTTTCTCTCTCTTCTTATTAAAATATTCAACTACTTTTATTTCTACTTATTCTACTTAACAATTTTTTCTAAAATCAAATTACACTAAAAAATGTGGACATTTTGAGTGGGACAAAGGGAGCATATCGATAGAATTTCCTTCGTCCTAACTAAGTTGAGTCGTATTCATTTTTTAGATGTCTCAACCAAATTGAGTCATTTTATTTTTTGACAAAAAAACAAAACATCCAATTACTCTTATTTTACTTCATCACCTTCTTTATTCTCTTTTTATCTTTACTACTTTATTCTTTTATCATATATTTCAATATAATTTCTTATTTTCGTATCCAAGAGTTTTGACTTAACTTAGTTAGGACGGATGGAATACTTCATTTGTATTGTAAAAAATGATATACTCCCTGCGTTCTATGATGTCAAAATTTCTAATTCTTCCTTCGTCTCATTGAAAATGACTCACTTTCCTTTTTAGTTTATCTCAATCAAGATGACTCGTTAAAAAAAATGGAAGTACATTTATCTCTACTTTATTCTCTTTCTCTTATTTTACTCTCTCTATTTAACATATAAAATTTTGTGCCATTTAAAGAATGAGTCTATCTTTCCTGAGACAAAGATAGTACCAAGCGAAGTGCATAACATGATTTATAATCACTCCTAGATATTAAGTTCAAGTAAAAATGATGTCAAAAATGCAATTACTAAAAAATCAATTGAACACAAATAAGTAAAAATGAAATAACAATACAAAAATATAGGCATTAAAATCCTAAACTAAAATAATACTCCTACCAGTTTAATTTAATACAACTCCACAAAAATTAAAGTATAGATTTCTGAAAATATAGATACACACGTAAAAAGTAAGAAATCAAATACATGATCAGATTTAGATTGGCTTGGTAGTAGTGGAGTTTGGAATATGCTCTATTGGAAACAATTAAAACGTGTCTTGGGACTTGGGTGATACCGCCATTTTATTAGAGTATCTTTCGGGATGATTTAGTCATTTCATTTCTTAATTAAAAACAACATATTTTTCTGATTGATTTTTACTTTCTTTATTTCTCTTACCTTTTTTATTTTTTACATTATTCTTCATTTATTTAACTCGTTTAAAAGCATCCACAATAGCAAACTAGCAATCAGCTAACGGTGCTAGATCATAGATGAGAGCTCGTCCTACTTCGAGATGTCCGTCGCGTTAGCCTAACGCAATAATGGACGTCCCAATGCCCTTCCCGCTAGCTCGTGTTCTAGTTCGCTATTGCGAATGCTCTAACACAAGTATTTTTAAATTGTGTGCCGAAAAGAATCATATTCAGTCCAGCGAAATGGAGTGAGTAGTAATTAGTGGTATTTACTATGAGTAATTTACTTTTACAAGTTAAAAGTATTTTCCTCAACCCTCTTCTTCAAGAATTATATCTTCTCTATTAGTTCAATGGGGAAGGATCCCCAGTTGTGTACAGTAGAGGGATGTGTTTAAAACACAGCAGTTGTAAATAAAACGCAGGCTTATTTGTTTTTATTTTTTATCTTTTTGTTTTTCTTTTATTTAATAAGTATTTATGTACTTAGAAAATAACATCTGCATGCACAACAGTTAGATCCATTTCCTTAGTAACCTCTCCTTCCGCAGACTATTTTTGTCAAATCTTATTTATTGGCGATCAGCGGTTTCATGGGCTTCATTGTTCCCACTTTTCAATTATTTGCTGATATGCATGCATCAAGCATTCCTTTAATAAAAGTGAAATTGAAAGTGAATTAAGTTTATAGCATATCTCAGTTCAAGCTTAATAATTGTTACTTAAATCATTTTTTTACTGCTTAATCCATAACTTCTAACAATTGGAATGTACATATTAGTACAAATTTTCAATCTTTTTTCATATGTCTCATCATTGGTCAAAATTGAAAATAGTAATATCACAATATCTAATACGATATGAAAACAAAATGAAGTTATTTTGACAAAACAATGTTATTAGCTTATTATATACTCCCTCCGTCCCATAAGAATATGCACTCTTTACTTTTTAGTCCGTCCCATAAGAATATGCATTTTCTAATTTTAGAAACTATTTTCTCTCTAATGAGGTGAGACTCATTCTCTACTACAATACTTTAATTATTTTTTCTCTCTATATCTCTCTTACTTTACCAATTTGCATCAAAATCCGCACCGAATCTAAAGTGTATATTCTTTGGGAACGGAGGGAGTATTGTGTACGTTAAAATTAAAGATGTTGATATATCTGAAACGATGTAATATTGTTGTGATATCATATTTGATTTTGCTATATTAATTTCAATATTGACCAACTGTGTGACCATTGAAAAAAGATATAAAATTGTGATTTTATATTTCAATTCCAAAAGTTATAAAATTGACCAAAATTTAATAAAAAATTATAATTTAAATAACAATTATCATTTCAAGAGGCTTTTTTTAGTACATGAAGACTTTAGAGATGACTTTAGAGATGAATTGTCATTTTGAAAAGTAGGTAGAGAACAGAGAAGTAGCCAGAACAAGAAGAACGAGACACATCTTAAACATCCAATTCTATAATAAGAATGAGGCGCACCCTATTTTGAACGACAACATGCATGAAGGACTGGATCCAAGTAAGAAATATCAGATCTGACCAAAGGGAATTAAGCTCATAACAGTGCGACAAAAAACAATCCCAATGATATTTAGACGACACTTGAAAACACGAAAGAGCCAACATTTGTAGAGCTTGTATTAATAATCCTTCAATAAACAAACGTATCATATGAGCGAGAAGAAAAAGCAAAGCACCTCTTATTTCTATGAGGTCTTGAGGAGAACTTGTGACATCTCAATGCAGTTGTACTACGGAGTACCATTTTTTTTAGTGGATCCCACGTTTCACTAACTTATTCTTACTCATATTTTATTATTAAATTAATATATAAAAGTAGAATTCAAATGCTATCAATTTTTTCAACCTACCTACTATTACATTTCTTATAACTCGTGTCAAATAAAATGGTGACAAATTCTAGGAGACTGAGGTAGACGTCACCACGGTTCGTGAACCGCCGGTTCCCGGTTCCGAACCGGCGGTTCCGGTTCAAAAAAAGCCTGAACCTGAACCGGCCCGCCTAGCTTCCGGCGGTTCCGGTTCATGAACCGGTTCATTCACGGTTCGTAGCCGGTTCAAGACCGGCGGTTTTCAGACGGTTCCGGTCCAGTTCCGGGCCGGTTCGCCGGTTCAATTTCGTTTTTTTTTTTGTTTTTTTTTTAAAATTTATTCATTTATTCATTTATAGTGCTAATTACAAATTACATCTTGTAGTTGTAGTGTTCTACTTACTAATTACTATCGAATAAATAAATATAACGAAAATGACAATTGACAAATAGAGTAGAAGTCGACATTGGAGTTGGACAATTGGAATTTTGTTGATACAAGAGTAGTGAGGGATGACCGGATGATTATGATAGACAATTGAAGTAAATTATAAGAACAATTTGCACAAATATAGTAAACAACTTGAGCAATTAGAGAGAATGGAGATAGAGATGAGAGAAATTGTGAGATTGAGAAGAGAAATCCTTGTTAACACAAGAATGGGGTGAGTAGAAATGAAGGGGAGAGGGGGTATTTATAGGAGAAAAAATCAGATTTAATTAAAAATAAAAAATAAAAAATAAAAAATTGAATTTTCGAAAATTTGAATCCGGCCGGTTTACCGCCTGAACCGCCGGTTTCGCGAAATCGCCGGTTTCTGACACGAAACCGACGGTTTCTAGCCGTTCTGCCACCCTACGCTGCAACCCTATGCCTAGACCGCCTGAAAAGCTGCCGGAACCGGCGGTTTCTGGCCGGTTCCAGACCAAACCGCCGGTTTGGTCGCCGGTTTGACAGAAACCGCCGGTTTCCTGCCACCCTCCGCCTGCAACCCTACGCTGCCACCACCTGCCGCCTGAAAAGCTGCCGGAACCGCCGGTTCCGGTTCTTATTTTTCCGCGAACCTGAACCGGCCCGCCTAAACCGCCGACTCCTATCCGGTTCCGAACCGCCACCGCGGTTCCGGTTCACGGTTCCGAACCGCCGGTGACGATTCCGGGCCGGTTCGGACGGACCGGTTCGGTTTGGTGACGTCTAGACTGAGGGAGCACAAAAAGTTAGTTCGTCACGTACTTACAAGTATGAAGTTTTATACTGTTATTGTACCAAAAAGCAAGTTACACAATATGTTGACATTTTTCAATCTATTAACTATTTTTTCTTTTAATATCTTATACTTTACATATTATACACTAAAATTTATGTTATTAAATATTATTAATTTTCATAGAATGGAGAAAGTATTTTTCTCCCACTATCATGAAACAGTTAAAAATTTTGTAACGTAACCGGCTTAACTCAAGTCCATATGTATCATTAAAAGTGACATTTTTTTTTTGAATTATTACATTAAATAATATGTTTCTTAAAATAGAAATAATATGTAAAAAAAAAATTCTTCAATATAGTAACTAGGGGTGGGAATACGGATATCGGGTTTTGGATTTACCCATACCCGACCCGTTACCACAGGGTTTTGGATACCCAATATCCAATTTTATGGGATTGAGTATTGAAATTTGAGATAAATCGGGTATTGGATAACCCGAATGGATATCGGGTATTACCCGAATTTCCAATTTATTATTTAAAAGCATTTTTTAAATTAGGTTTAGGCGTTTAGCAATGACTGCTTCTATATTTTGCTTAGTTGTTTAATGACTTTTACGTATTGCACAACCAACTCATGTGGTTTTATATTTAATTTAATTTAATTATTTTGACTTTGAATTATATTATTGGTTGCTTCTACAATTATATTAAATGTGTAACTTTTATTATTTTACTTACATATTGCATAACCAATCCTCAAAAATATAATTGTATACTATAAAATAAATGAAACATTAAAGATATTTGTCAATTTAAATATTTCTATATTTATATTAATATATAAAATTTGAATTTTTTTATTAGTTATTAACACATGTAAAGAATCGGGTATTTGGGTACCCGATACGTCGGGTATGGATACCCGGGGCGGGTATTGAAGTACTCGAAAATATATCGGGGTGGGTTTTGGATAGACATTTCGATGATTTTTGGGTTTGGATACCCGGTTTTTCGAGTCGGGTATCCACGGATACCCATATTCCCACCCCTAAAAGTAACTCTCAAATTAAAACTATATAAAATATAATAAATGCTTAATTTATACTCCCTTCGTCCCGGCCTAAGTGAGACATTGTCCTTTTTAGTACGTCCCAACTTAAGTGATACGTTTCCTTTTTTTGGCAACAATCAATTCACTCCTCTCTCCTACTTTATTATTTTATCTATCCTACTTTATTATCTCTTTCTATATTTTACTTTTATCTCTTTCTATCTAAATTCTTGTCTAAATTGTTGTATCAAGATGGTAGTGATTAGTAATGTGAAGAGGGAGGACTAAATTGGAGATACCGAATAGTGGTACGTTATCTCATCAAATAGTTCCCCTTTCCATGTTCCTTTCTTGAAGCTCGAGCCACCCCTCACGAGCCCTCCTTTTTCCATCGCTCCTCTTCGTCTCTCCTATTTTCCCCCAATTAAATTATTCCAGAAACCGGCTTCTAAATTTCATGACTTTCGAGTTTTAACTCACCCACTTGCACTCCTCCATGTTTCTCTAACCAATTGCCCACAGCTAATTTCCTTTTTTCCCAAACTAAAAAATATCCCTCCAAAAATGAAGCGAGATCGTGATCGCGGCAAGGCCGCCGCCTCCGCCTCCGCCAAACCCAGCATGTGGCCGGAGCCTCAGCCCGACGCCGGCATGGACGAGCTCTTCGCCGTGCTCGGATACAAGGTCAAGTCCTCCGACATGGCTGACGTCGCCGAGAAGCTCGAGCAGCTGGAGATGGCCATGGGCACCACCGCCGATGACGGCGTTTCCGTCCTCGCCGACGACACCGTCCACTACAACCCCTCCGACCTCTCCGGCTGGGTCGACAACATGCTCACCGAGCTCACCGGCGAATCGTCTGCAACCAATTTCGCCGGCGAAGACGATTTGCGCGCGATTGCCGGCGGCGCCATTTTCGACTCGGGGAACGGCTGCAAGAGGATGAAGGCGGCGGCGGACGTCAGATCTGAATTCGGCGAGGATTCATCAGCGGTGCAGCCGCGGGCGGTGGTGGTGGACTCGCAGGAGACGGGTGTGCGGCTGGTGCACACGCTCATGGCGTGCGCGGAGGCGGTGCAGCAGGAGAACATGAAGCTGGCCGACGCGCTCGTGAAGCACGTGGGGCTACTCGCGGTGTCGCAGATCGGCGCTATGCGGAAAGTCGCCACTTACTTCGCGGAGGCTCTGGCGAGAAGGATTTACAAGATCTACCCGGAGGAGCCGCTCGATTCTTCCTTATCCGATATTTTGCAGATGCATTTCTACGAAACCGGTCCCTATCTCAAATTCGCACATTTCACCGCGAATCAGGCGATTCTGGAGGCTTTCGCCGGCGCGAATCGTGTTCATGTGATCGATTTCAGCTTGAGGCAGGGGATGCAGTGGCCGGCGCTGATGCAGGCGCTGGCTCTGCGGCCCGGGGGCCCGCCGGCGTTCAGGTTGACCGGGATCGGGCCGCCGCAGCCCGATAACAGCGATGCCTTGCAGCAGGTAGGGTGGAAATTGGCGCAGCTAGCTGAAACGATAGGCGTGGAGTTCGAATTCCGTGGATTCGTGACGAATTCGCTGGCCGATCTGGATGCGGAGATGCTGGAAATTAGGGCGGGCGACGAGGAGGAGACGGTGGCGGTGAATTCCGTTTTCGAGCTGCACCAGCTGCTGGCCCGGCCCGGCGCGGTTGAGAAGGTTCTGAATTCGATCAATGCGATGCGGCCGAAGATCGTGACGGTGGTGGAGCAGGAGGCGAACCACAACGGCGGCGCGTTTCTGGACCGGTTCAACGAGTCGCTGCACTACTACTCGACCATGTTCGACTCGCTGGAGTCAGACGGCGGCGGGGGTCAGGATCTGATGATGACGGAGGTGTACCTGGGGCGGCAGATATGCAACGTGGTGGCCTGCGACGGGCCGGAGCGGGTGGAGCGGCACGAGACGCTGGAGCAGTGGCGGGCGAGGATGGACTCGGCCGGGTTCGACCCGGTCCAACTCGGATCCAACGCGTTCAAGCAGGCGAGCATGCTGCTCGCCTACTTCTCCAGCGGAGAGGGCTACATGGTGGAGGAAAGAGACGGGTGCCTGATGCTCGGGTGGCACACTCGCCCGCTCATCGCCACCTCGGCGTGGCGGATCGCGGCTGCGGAAGACTGAGTTGACTCGGTGAGTGGCGCAGGGTAGGCCACCAAGTGAGAGTGAGCGACTGTGAGAGAGAGACTGACCTGGAATCTACCCAAATCCTGGCTTTTTACTTTTTCACTACTAAGTCAACCTCTTTTCTCTTAAACCTTTTTCCCCAATTTTTTTTTTTTGGTTTGGTACATTATTTAAGCTTAT
>NC_062965.1:11463103-11495324 GCF_023119035.1 Salvia hispanica | reverse complement strand
CTATTTATAGTAATTATGAATCGGGGCTCTTATTTCGAGACGAAATTTAAAAAGGAAAACGGAATTTCTATGGTGAGGATGGAGCATAACTTTTGAATCCTTAAATGAGATGGTTGTGATAATAACTATCGAACCATATTATTAGACTAAAAATCTGCATTATTAAACTATAGCTATATTATTGGTCGAACTATATTATTAAATTAAGTATATAGTATTAGATGATAGGTGATATTAATCTAATTATTAGATCACACCTCAATAGACGATAAGTATTTTGTGTTTTCCCATATATATTCGGGGTTTAAATTGAATATAAAGGTCTATATCCATTTATTTTTAATAATTTTGAAATGAGAAGTATGCCACTAAACTATAGCATTTGCGTTTTTTTTTTTATTAATTTGTTAGAATCTATTGGATTTTTGTGACTTATTGGGGCATTGGGGTTTGGGACTTTATTATCCCCTATTATTATATACTACTAATAAAAAAAAAACTGTATGGGTCTTTTTTTTAGGGGGAATTAAAAGTAGAATGTAATGTCTAAATGAAGGTGATCTTTGGCTGAAATATATCATTTTCAAAATCTTTGAACTTTATTGGTTTTTACTGAATGCGGAATATGATCCAGTAGTATAATTATTAGAAAAAAAATTATACCCATCATTTTTCCCCAACCATTACTAAACTTTGTTTTGTCAATTTTTTAAAAATATAAAAAAAAATTGATTAAAAGAATTAAAAAAATAAAAATTTCTTTTTTATAATAATTTTATAATATAATATGAGTGAAATGAATTATTAAAAATATTTTTAAAATTTATTTGTCATTTATATTGTAAAAGTGAAAATAAAAAATTTAAATTTAAAATGAGATGGATGAAAATGACAATTAATGGGGGGGGGATAAAGGGGTAATTTAAAATTTGGGATGGCGCAGTAAAAAGATATGGGTAGTTTAACTTTAATTGGAGTAAATGAAAGGCATAGAATAGGATGGCGCAGTAAAAAAAGAAAAAAAAGAAATGGGAGTTTAATTAACGGAAAAGAAAAAAAAAAAGGTGTAGATAAAATTGGGAGTTGATTGAAAATTTGATTTGAGACATGGCCCCCGTCCACCCACATTTCACGTGATAGTTACGTTTAGTGGGATACCATTTCCCCCATTAATTTTGTTTATTTATTTGACTCCAAAATTTTTTTTACAATTCAGAAAAGACTACTTTAGTATAATTAGTGATAGAATAATCGCGTAATGCAGCATTAAATTAATAAAAATTATGTTTAATATTAATATGAAATTTTTGAATTCATCAATCGTTAAACTTTTTTTTTAAAAAATGACTTTCATTTATCGGGCCGGGTATTATATACTCTTTCGCCCCAAAAATTTTTGAGTCATTTTTATTTTGCATGTATTTTTTTAAAAAAAAGCTAATTTTCTAATTGAAGAGGACCTATTTTTTTCTTTTGGGGGTTTTCTTGATTCCTATTACAAAAATATTCATAATTTTATCTCTATTTTATTAATTATTTTTTTTATTTTCAACAAAATTTAAAATCTTGTCACTGAGTCTTTTTTCTTGGACGGTTATAGTATTAAAAAATTTAAAAAAAAAAACAAAGAAAGGGGGTAAAGAAATTTAAGAAAAGGGGGGGACGGGGGGGAGTATGAGGTTGGGGGAAATTTTGGATACCTATCGACAAATTTAAAAAGTTCCACCAAAAATTTTTTAGTAACCATTACAAAAGTGGGTATAGAAATACTCATTTAATGCTGATTTTATCCGGCCGTTTTTTTTCAATTAATTAAGATGTTTTCTTTACGTAATGAGATAAGAATAAAATTTTCCCGAATTTTGTCATGTACTAATGAAAAGTGCCCTTGGGTAGGAGTATCATTTTGAGTGAGGTTGACTAGTTGGTATTTTTTTTTACTAGTATTAAAAATAGAGGGAACTATTTTTTTTCCACGAATTTTTTTAAAAGTATTTTTAGATATGTAAATTTTTAAAAATACCCATTTAAGGTTTATAAATTTTATGGTTAATATCATTTAAAATTTTTTTTTTACTATTTTAAAATTTTTTTTGGGGAAAAAATACCCCAAAAATTAAAGAGTATATTTTTTTAAAAAATTTTAAAAAAAAATTAAATTAATTTTAACAAAAAAGAGCCAATTAAAATAAAGCCCCAAATCCCCACCCTTAAATTTTAAAAGGTTTTTAATGGATTAAATTTTACAATCTCAATAATTAGTGGAAAAATATAAACAAAGAAATGCCATTATATTATCATATGATAATATTGTGAATTTTTTTTTTTATATCAACATTTTTCTAAATATCAACAATGGGGAAAAACCTAAAAAGAAAATATAAACAATATTTTCCATTTTTTTATTGGTTTTTATTGGGGTTTTTGTTTTATTTTTATAAAATCTTATTCAAAACGAAAACAAAAAATAAAAAATATAAAATTTCATCACCCAAAAAACGTCAAAACATATACAATTGAGATCTTGGAAATCCTTATAAAATTATCTTTAGTTTGATATTTTTTTTCAAAAAAAAATTTTAAAATTTCGGGGAAGACTAAATTTAAAAAATTTTAAGATGATTTTAATGAAAAAAGGGGAAATTTCGTTAATAAATTTCAATTTTATTTATTAATTTTCATAATTAAAAAAAATAATCCAATTAACTTATTTAAAAATTAGATCTTCTAATTTAATGGCTAGGATTTAGTTTATTTGGGGATTTTTAATTAAAAAGAATTTAATCATTTCCTTTTCATATTTTTTTATAAATATCTTTACAATATATTTTTTAAAAATTTTTTAAATATAATTAGACCTTTAATATTATCATTTTTAAATTTTGGGCATGGAAGTAAAAAATTTCTTCTTCAATTTTTTATATTAAATTTTTTTTAAAAATTTAAAAAAAAAATTTCTTTAATAATAAAAAATTGAATAAGGATCTTTTCTTCCATGTCAAAAATTAAGTGATAATATTAAGGGAAAATTTTATTTAGAAAATTCATTAAAAAATATAGTAAAAATATTTATAAAAAATTAAAATATAGATAAATTTATTAAAAAAATATCCCTTAAAAAAATTAAGTTTTTGTTAAAATTGGAATAGTAAAAAAAGTATTTAAATTTATATTAATTAGTTAAAGAATTCAAATTTTTTTAAATTTTTAAAATTTCTTTTTTTTCCAAAAAGAAATTTCCAAAAAAGTTATTAAAAAAAAAAAAAATATTCCCCCATAAAATATTAGATACTACTTTCCCAAGTAAGTAATTTTCACTTTCTAAAAATCTAATTCTTTTCGAAGAGCTTATACTTCAAAGTAAAATTTAATACGCCTTCAGATGAGAGTATGAAACCCCAATTTATTCCAAGTGAGAAACTTGTCACACTCAACAAAAATATTTAGCAATTAAGAATTAAAGATAAAATGAAATGGGAAAAAGAGCTAATAATTGGCACCCAGATTAATAAATGTTGGTATTTGCAGATCTGTATCAAAGTTGGGTGTTGAGATATGAGTGGTGGTGGAATGATAGCATGCTTAATGCTTATGCAGGAGTAGCCTTATCTTCGTCTCTGCTGTGACTTGTCATTTTTTCACACCTAAATTAACCAATTGCTTTTATATTATCAGCGAATATTGTATAGTACTTTCTATTGCCTATGCTATTCGTATTTTTTAGCAGCGTAAATTAAAGCATGACTAATCTAATTAAATTAACATTTTAATTGTAATAAGATACTAATATTTAATAAACTTAATTGATTTTAATATTTAATTAAATATTCTAATATTTAGTTAAAATAGAAATAGTACGAATAATTGAGATAGCCCGAAAATAAAAAGTGTGAGTAACGTAGACGGTCTTAGTACTTTATTCGCGTAAATAACATCATTTTGAACAAATAGGCACGCGTGCGTGAGACGGACTAAAAAGTAGATATCTTGAGTAAAGCAGATCTAAAAAATGATAATCTATAATGACAAATTAAATAGAATATTAATTGGATATTGAAAATTAAATAGCAAAAACTACATAATGTAAATTTTAATTAGGAATTGGTACATATAAGAGACATTATTAGAAGAGAGATAACAGAAGGGAAGAGAGTTTGCAAGTATTTTTGAGGCGTGAGAGAAATCGGTTTTCTCCAAGACAGAAGAGAAATCATAAAAGAAATAATACTATGTGTTATACTTTAAAAGATATCCAATAATTTAGGGAACAAATCAAATTCAAATAAACTATCAAGTCAAACCTGATACTTTTTAAAATAATAATAATAAAAATAATAGTATTAAACTGTATTCTAAATTCAAGAAAATATTAGAAGAGGAGTGAAACAATTCTACTATTATATAAAGTCACTTTACGCCTCATTTCTACGTGTAGTACGTTTAACTTACAACACGAAATAAAATTCCATCGCAATCGTAGCTCAAACCTTTTATTATATCAACATCATGGCTTCTGAATTGCTGAACCAAATTGATTTTAGAGGATCAATAAAATAATAAAACGATCGCATCAAGAGACGATAATTTACTGGACGTGCACAAATATTAAATACATCTTGAATTTAATAATGAATAAACAATTGCGTCGGTTCATAAATCACATCGAAAGTAAGGTGAGATTAGGCCTAATGAGAATAGCAAAAGTGCAATAATCGGAATGTCAATTTTTAAAATATTAATATTATAAATGTGTTTACAATTGAACGGGTGTAGTGCACTAAATAGTCACTCGTCATTAACAATGATTGCATTTAAAATTGTGATTTGGTGTTTTGTTTTAATACGTCCAACGCTACTGTGGAAGAATCTATACATTGAAGGATCCCTTTCCATCTACTAGTTGCACCCTAAAATATTTCAACTTACATTAAAAAATAGATATATTTAATTTCACGAGCTTTTCAGAACTCAAAAGTGAAAAAATGAAACCTCTTTAATTTTATACTCTGTTCTAATTGAAAATAATCTTCTACTATATTCGATAGAGCATTAGTGGTTTTATTAAAACAAATCTCTTATATAGTACTCCGTATATGTTTTTTCGAAATGTAATGTGTATTGTTCACTAAACTAGTAGTAGTATAAATTTTTTTGAAACATATCACTACCATAAAAATAGTGCCTTTTTTATTTATAAATTTTTTATGGTCCACCAATCTTTATTCAATACTCCTTATCCCACAAGAATACACTTTAAATTGAAACGAGTTTTAATGAAAATTTAAAAAGAAAAAGAGATAGATAGAAGAAAAAGCAATTAAAGTATTGTTAGGGGAGAATAAGTCCCTGATAAGGAAAAAACCTTATCAAGTGAAAAAGATAAAGAAAGTCGCAGAAAACCTTTGCTCTACGAAAATAAATTCAAAACGGAAAACTAAATAAAAAAAAAAAAAGACAATAATTATGATTTCAATGATTGAATAATGAGAATAACAATAGGTCCTATTTATAATACTCCTATGGGGTATGAATAACCTAACTTGGTAAATAAGATAATAATGATATGGAAAAGATATGATAATATAATAATAGAATTTTGAGAGATATTCTATAGACATATACGTATCAACTCTCCCGCGGTTGAAAATCACCTTGTCCTCAAGGTGAAAATCAAAAAAGCAACGACGAGCGACGATAAAAAAAAAAAACTTTGCGAGGCATACCCCCTGAGAACAAATGGGCACAGAACTAGAGAATTCCTCCCTTCGTACAACTTTGCAAGGTATCCCCTGGATCAAATGCAAAATATCTTTGATTTGTAGCAAATCAGCACCGTTGGAAACCCCAAGTACTCCATTTGAATCATTCATACCCATACTTTGGGAAGACACGTTCCATCTCTAGTAGGATCAGAAAACAAATCAGATTCTTGTCGGTCCACACGGAAGGGCTCGCCAAGTGGATCCATCATAATTATTAGTGCTGCCTCGCACATCACGAGCAACGCCAAGGTATTCAGCCGTAGGATGTAGAGCCGTTCATTTCTCCTCCAGAATCTTCTATGCTCACATTCCTTCTCTTCAACTTGGTTTCGGGAAGCAATCTTTTCTTCATCAGCTACAACAGGAGCATCCTCAAAGTTATCCTCAGCTATATTTTCATCATCAATGTTCTTGTCAAACCAAGTAGTCACACGGGCATGCAGGGCGGCTTGGTCTAATCTGTACACACGTAATTTCTCGTTGTAATCACTTACAACAACTAGATGGGCAGGAGAAGGCGATCGAACCAAGAGGTTGGGATTAGTGGTGAGGCCATGTTGCCGGCCTGAATCAATGAACTTTTAGGCTGTTGAGGTGGGGGCGTGGAGCCAGATCGCAGTGGTGGAGGTGGCGGGGCAGTAGCAACAGCAGTTAGCGGCGCTACTGATCGGCGGTGATCAGAAAGATGTTGAGTGTGTCGGTGTTGGCGAACGGTTAGGAAGCGGCAGTGGTCGTGGGGGGTTTATATTCCGGTTGCCATGGAGGGGTAACCAGCATTGGGGAGACACTGTTGTACATAAGGGTCCGGGCCACTACAAGGCGGGTGTGAGGGATGATGGAGGTAGGGTTGTGGCTGTGCGGCAGCATCAAACTTAGTGTAGCGCTGATGGCCTATGGAATTGTTCGGGACTTGCTGTTCGTGATTGGGTTGGACGAGTTCCACGACTGTCTATTAGGCAGGTCTGGTGGTGGTAGCGGGTGCACGACACCCAGTTGCAAAATGCCACGAAGATTGTTCGGGTAGGGAACACCGAGGTGTATACAACGAGAGAAACTCGTCATACTTGTCCAGCTTCTTGTATTCTGTTGTAGGCAACCAATATCCGGACCACTACAAGGCGGGGGGAGGGATGATGGAAGTAGGGTTGGGGCGTGGGCAGCAACAAACGTAGTGTTGGGCTGATGGCCTATGGAATTGTTCGGACTTGCTGGTCGGACTGGGTTGGACGTATTTCCCACGACTGTCTATTAGGCGGGTCTGGTGGAGGTTGCGGCTGCAACATTAGTTGCAAAATGCCACGAAGATTGTTAGTGGTAGGGAATCACCAGAGCTGTATACGACAAGAAACTCGTCATACTTGTCCAGCTTCTTGTGTAGTCTGTTGCAGGCAACCAATATCTGGCCACATAAGTAGGATAGATAGATTTCTTCGTTGAAAGTCATGGATGGAGGGTGAGATCGAATGAAAGCACCAGTTGATAAGGGAAAAAACCTTATCAAGTGAAAAAGTTAAATAAAGTGGTAGAGAAACCCTTTGCCCCGTCGAAATCGTAATTTAAACGGAAAACTAAATAAAAGAAAAAAAACAATAATTATGAATTCATTGATTGAATAATGAAATAACAATAGGTCCTATATATAATACTCCTATGGGCTATGAATAACCTAACTTGGTGAAAAAAGATAATAATGATATGAAAGATATATAATATAATAATAGGATATTAAAAATATTCTATGATATATCTCTATCATCCCCCCTAAATAGAGATAGAAGAGTTTTCGAATTCAAAGTGTAAATATCTATGAGCGATTAAAAAAAAAAAAGCATTCTTTGTAGGGAAAAAGGAAATAAATTTTTTCCAAAAATAATCCCATTTTCTACTAATAATTATTTTGAACTACGTTTTTTTTTTCTATATATCTCTTTTATTTTATTACTTTTGTTTTACAACTCGTGTAGTCTATAACTATAACTATTTTTTTTTAACTGAGGTAGTATATTGTAATCCACAAGTATGAGTTTATACACGTGTGGATTTTAATAGTAAATGGGCCTAACACTGTATATTGCTAGACTTTAGTCCATTGGGCCAATCTCGTTAAAAATATTGAATTCGTCATATTTTAGTTCAATTGAAGCCCATTCTAAAATATGATTTCTTTAAGTCGAAAAACAAAATTTGCGTAATGTTTCATAGTATGTATTTTATAAAAAAAATAGCTGGATCACCAGAATTGTACTACTATCTAATTTTTCTCTCAAACATTTAGAAACAATCAAGAAAGGGAAGTATAGAAACAAATTTTATTACAGAGACCCATGTGTGATAATTCGATGAGAATATTACTATAAAGTTGTAATGATGCTACACTCAAATAAACAAAGATTTAAATTTTTAATGATGTTTGCAAGTAATTTTATTTATTAATTTTTTTAATTAAAAATATAATACATGTGGCATTATTTCAACCAGATCTTTTAATATAATGGCTAAAATCTAATCTTAATTCAAAATTGCTAATTAGTTAGCCATTTGATCACTCCCCTTATACTTTATTTCTATTTACCTCTCAATTATGCTGTTAATACTTACTAGTACTTCCCGCCTATAAATCCAAACAGTAGACTTTAGACAACAGGCCGAATTTAGTCGAATAGGCCCGTTAAGTGAGCAGCGTCCAAGACAAGTTCCATTTAATATTGAAAAGCCCAATACAACTAAGCCCAATAGTGTGGTGAATTTTTTCAGAAATTCTGTTTGTAGCTTTTATTTTTCTAAAATTCATAAAATTGATTAGAATAAATTGAGAATGCGTTTAAGACTAGCAAAAGAAAAATTATTCGTTAAATATTTCTGCTTTAAAAAGTTTCCTAAAAAAATTATTGGACAATTTTCGTGTGTGAAATAAACAACTTTATATATACATCTGCATTTCCACTACTTTTTATTGTAATTTAATATGCCACATCCACTAATTATGATTTTTAAACTCAGCACCATTGCTGGCTGAGTCAAAAAGGATTAATATGATTTTATTTAATGTTCTCTTTTTGGGAAATAGGAAACAGATGTTCAATGATTAACACTTTACTCGTAAAGTTTAGTTTAAACATGTTAAAGGAGTTTATTTTGAATTAATTATGTTGTGCTAAGACGCGATTTGACTTGATTTCTAACCGACATAGAGCATAAAACGATTTCACATTATAAAGGGATCGATGTTTATATCTTGAAACTAAATAAAATAGTAAGTCATAATTTGCTAGCCAATTAGTTTTAGAAGATAAAAACGTGGAGAATTAGAGAATTGTGGAAAATACATATCTGCATTTCCACTACTACAATAATAGTTGCGACAGCCAACTATTTCAACAATCATTAAAGTTGATTTATTTAATTTAAAACTGCGTGGTGTCATCGACTTTGTTATTTTCAACTTGATGAAATTTCGCAATTGGAGAAAGTCTCATCATTGAAATTTAAGAAACGAATGATGTGGCATCATATGCCCCATAAGATGCAAGGTACTTAAAATTTATGATACATTTTGATTATTAACAGCAATACTAATTTTAGTTCAATTTGATTGTATAGGGACGCAAATATTGATAATTTAAGGAGTTCTTACATATGCAAAAATTATGGGTGTGCATTCGGGTTTCGGTTCGGTTTTTTGCCCAAACCGAATCGAACCCGAAAAATCGAATTTAGGCTAAAATAGAAACCGAACTGAACCGAAAAACCAAAAACCGAAAACCGAAAACCAAACTTAAAAAACCGAACCAAACCGAAAAAATCGAAATTTCAAAACAAAACCGAAAAATAAAAAAAAATAGTATATTTTAATTTATCTAATTTATTTTATTTTATGTATACTAATAGAATATAAATATATATAATATAGAATTAATATAATATATATAATATTTATTATATAAAAATATATTAGAAGAATATATATTATATATATGATATAATATACTAAATTAATAGGATAAATATATATAATAATATATTTAAAATATAATTCGGTTTTTCGATTTTTTTTTCCGCCCAAACCGAACCGAATCGAAAAACCGAAATTTTTATATTTTTAAAACCGAACCGAACCGAACCGAAAAACTGAAAAAACCGAACCGAATTTCAAAATTTCGGTTTGGTTCGGTTCGGATATTCGGTTTTCGGTTATTTTGCTCACCCCTATGCAAAATCCTGTGATTGCGGCTGCATATGTTTCTACTACTATTTACCTATCTTATTTTTTTATTTGTCCTCATTTTAGAAGTAGAAATTTAGGACTTTCTTAGCTCAAAAAAATGGATGACCAAATCATTTTCCTTAACGAATTATTTGTCAGCATTATTAATCTATTAATAATTTTATTAACTCAACTTATTAATACTACCATGATATACTACTACCAGAAAATAACTTTTAGGAATTGAAAATTAGCTAGAGATATATGATTAATCAATTATATTTAGGCCATCTCCAACTATTTACGTCAAACTCAAACCTATTTTTGAGTATATGTAACACCAAAAAATAGTTTTACTCCAACCATTTAAACCATACTATTTAAAATTCCCACTATTTTAAGTATTTGTCTCACATAAATTTTGCACTAACAGCATATTTGGTGTTATTCTATTAAAAAATCTAAAAATAATTTAAATTTAATGTATGGTTGGAGAAATTGTCTTCACCAAAGTATTGGAGATGGCATAGTCAAATCAAATCAAGTTAACTGCTTCCTTTACTTTTGAAATAATCTAATAAATGTTTTATTTCGATTGCCATTAGTTACTGATTTTTGCCATTAATTGGCTAATGACTTTCGAAATTATGTTTAGTTAGTCAAAATAATGGGGTCAAGTTAGGTGAGTGAAGATTACAATTTACTGTATTTTCGGTCTTCATTTTTTATTATTTCTAACATCTAAAAAAGTTCCTTTACAGTTCACACCTATATTCAACCTCAGAATTTCCGGGGATATTACAAATTTATAGCGCCACTCCCACATCCCAGTATACAAAATCTAAAAAAATTATTGAAATTGCACATTTGAATATTTTTCAAGAAATTAACAACTCCGTGATACACTTGTTTTTTCATGGTCTAGATTCTAGAGTTGGCATTCATTTTTATTAAATTAGAATTAGATTCTCAATATTTTTTGATTGATTTTAAATTGCCGTGCATGATTGCAAATCTCCTCAAATTCAAATGTAATAAAGTCCATTAACTATTGACAAATAAGTATAAACTAAATTTCATTGCGTCAATCTTTGACTAAGGAGTATTGCTCTACACTATCAGATTGCCACGCATACCATTTAATCCTACATTGCAACAGTAGAAAATTTCAAATATTGCACATATATGTAAAATATAAACTTTCCTCATAGTTATATCAACAAATTTAATGATTTATAATATAAAAATACCAAACCAATCACAATCTGAAATCATCGGTGTGTAAAAATTTAAAAAATTAGAGCATATGATATCTCTAATTCTAATTAATCAAGTCCTAATTAATCCTGCATAAGCATACACTCTTTCTCATCATCATTGGAGACAGAATTCCTCTTGATGAATTCCAAACAGTCTGCAATCGCCTCAGAGCAAAATGAATTGGAGTGGTTTATCGTTCTCACGGCCGCATAATACGAACACCGAGGCCGAGGAGCGTTTCCGGCCTTTCGGGCCAGAATCCGGCGCAGAAGTGTGAGACACTTGCTGTAAGAATTGTTCCACTTGTTGAAAACTCGCAAAATAGAAAGGAAATTGGTGCGAAGGCGGTGCACCGTGAATCTTCTTGAGTTGAGGCGAAGCCCCTTTATTCCGCACCATCTCTTGCTCGTCATTCTGTCGTAGTTAGCCGTACGGCTATGATGATGATGATGATCGCTCATGTTTGTTTTCGGACATCAAATGGAAATTACTATCTATAAATAGAGAGGAGAAAGAGGCAATGTTTTTTTTTGTTGGAGATATGGAAAGTGCGTTACTATAAAAATATGTTGAGCTTTAAAAAACGTGGAATTTTTGGGGTGTGCATTATACTAGTAATTTTATTTGATGATATTGATACAATTTAGAAAATGAGTAGGAAGTCGTGGATATTTAAAAATAATTACAGGGTGCTTTGCCAATCAAGGTGAGTGGAGTTGTGGCTGTAAGTCTACAAAAACAAGCTTGTGTTTGACTTTGACACAAGGTTTTAAAATTGGACCAAACTGATAAAGCTACATGATTATGGTTCCACCTAGCGGATTATAACCATAATATTATCATCAATTGGAGTGCACAATAGGTGCCCAAAATTTTCAAGTCAAAATTTGGATTGGGTGAAAATATTTTAATCACTTTCCTCAATAAAGAACGCAACCTTAAGTTATTACTGATTTTACATTATTTCAATATACTGCAATATGATGTTTAATGATCTAACTAGTGATGTACTATGATGTGTAAAAAACCCCAAATACTTGGATACAGCCTCGAACGATGTCCCAAATTAAAAAATATAACAAAATGTTCACATATTGAACTATCATTTCAAAACTCACTGAAGACAGAAATTTACAGTTTAAGTAGGCTTCCAAACATGAACTAAATGGGCAAAAGCTTGACTACTACACCCAATATGAAGATATATCAGCAGGGTGCAAAATATAAAGCCTAGTCTCCACTTCCGAAGCTATCTCGCCTCTCAGCTGGCCAGCTGAAGCCTGGAGGCCCATCATTATTCCCGTCACCAGAGTATGATCTGCCTCGTTGCAGGTGGGGATGAGGCACCGAAGGTGGTGGAGGAAGATGAAGTGGTTGGGGCGCCAAAATTCCTTTACCGTCTCTTGGGTCCACAAAGTTCCCACCCTGCCTCTGTTGTTCCACACTCTTATTCCCAGCATTCTGAAAGAATCCTCTTCCTTGAGGGTCGACATTCATAAAGCCATCCGTAGACCTCTGAGATACCATAGGAGGTTCCAGAGGCACAGACCCGGGCACTGCATTCCACTGTGGATAATTTTGAGGAAAATTCATGGGTCCGGCAGGACCAGGTGGGAAACCTAGCAACGAGCCCTGTCCTGGTCCACCTTCTGGTGTAGAACCTGGTCTTGGCATTCCATATGGTCCGCCAAAGTACTGTTGTGTTCCATCAGCTGCATAAGGAGGATAATCATATTGAGGTTGAGGTGGAGCTGGACCTGAATTCGGGTTAACTGGTAGCAGAATTAGCAGGTTGTGAGTTGCAGGTACAAGGAGACATGAAATTCGGATATATTTTTTAGGAACTGACCTGAATCTTGCCGACCACTACCCTGCACATGAGCTTCAAAAGTATGATGAGGAAAGTGGTTCTGGGAAGTACCTCTATCAGGGTGCTCTGATGGATGATCGGAAATTTGTCTTGGAAAAGGTGGCGCCGGCCTTTGCTGTACAGCAGGTCTCGGAGGTGGTTGTTCCCTGGATTGAGGCAGCTGGGCTTTGTCTTCACTATCATGAAGTTGAGAGCTTGAATGGGGCGAAAAAACTGGCCTTGGGGGTGCTTGAACTGTGGAATCAGAGGCTGAAGGTTTCCTAGCACTCATTGCTTCCGATTCATTCCCTTCTTTTTCCTTATTGGGGTGAATAAGATCAGAATGGGCCTCATTTATATGCAACTCAAAGGCACTCTTCTTTAAGAAGGACTTCAGACAATGAGGGGCTGCACATATGAAGATTCCTTCCATCATTTTAATTGTCTGAATCTTCTGAATGCGTTCATCACAACTGTAGAAGATGATTGGCAAAGTATAGTTGAAGTCATACATTACCACAGATGATTAACAAGGCTAAAGATCTATCAAAGCAAACAACCAAAAGAAAAAGGTATGAATATTGAATTCTTGACACCATCAGCATCCCCCCTAGTGCTCAGATAGAGTTTGTAAACCATTCCCTTCAATACACAAAATACTGGCAAATAACCAGTAAATGAATCTCCAATTTATTAGCATAAAGTTAACCACTTTCATCACTTTTTCTATTTCTAAAAGAAGCACTCTTTAGTTAAACTGGATAGCAAGTCCTAGTCCATTGATACATTTTTACTTGTATATTATTACCCCACTGTGTCTGATGCAGAAGTGTCAGAATATAATTTTGAAAGACTTCATGAGATCATTGACAAATACTATTAAAACCAAGATCTTAAATAAAATGCAACAATATCATAGAGAGGAACTAGATGCATAAAAAAGTAGTATGTCTTACAGATAACAAAAAGAATGACTCCTGGAACAGTCCAAACAGAAGGCATGCTCACATGGGCTCTGCAATAAAATAAGTTTGTCAGCATATTAGCTAATGATACGTGCAGAGAAAATAGCTTCATGTAGGAATTGGGATTGACACTCCTGGTAGAACATTTTATAGCTTCAAACGGATTCAACACAAATATCAAGATGTGCCACACATAGAAGTCTAGGTTCAGGTAAACCATTATCACATGCTCCTTGCAACACAAAATGAAGTAAGGTTCATAACAAAGTAAACCAATATACACAAACTAACATTTCAAATAAAAGATCAGAAGTAGCTAATGGTATCCCAATAAAAGTAACAATCATATTTTTAAAGCAATACATTAATCAGGCATTTACTTTGCATGGTTGACATTATACACAATTGAGTATTTTTATCCTCATTATTAGAAAATTCTCTCATCCTATCCTTTCAATGGGATATGAATCAACAAAAAAATAGCTCTATCTAGGCTAACCGTAGCAACTAAATGCCTTCTAAAAGATCGTCTGCGCCCAGGGCATGAGGTACACTGGTATTGCCCTGAGGTGGCTGGGGCAAGTGATATGAACGGGGAGAGCCTGAGGCTGCTGGGGAAATATAACTTTTCAAATACTTAAAGCCTAAAAGTCTTCAAATATAATTAATGTTCAAAGTTCAAACTCTGGAAGGAGACAAATGTGTCACAAACACATTGTTGCAAAGAGTTACAGTGAGACTACATATAATATACAATTGTCTGCTACACAACAAAAGCTGTTAATGAATTGAAGCATTCGTCTTATGAATACTACAACGAAAGCTATAGGCCTATAGTAGTATGATTTTCTTTACTCACCAATCAACTCATTAGCCCTAATTATTTAAACCTCAAATGCCATTAAAATACAGTAAATGTCACTCACCAGACGGCCATAAATAGCAACGGGAAAGTCGCATCGAACGCAGAAATGGACACGCTCACCGAGCTGGCGACGGGAGCGGCGCCCAACAGACTTGATGACAGCAGTTGCAGATGCTGCACCCATACCCTTGGCCACAGGAAGATCAGCTAGCACAAGATGATCGGGGCAAGCCACTGTGACAGTATCCACAGGCGCAGGATTTGCAGTTGCACTAGCTTCACTAGCTGGCTTGCTAAGCCGAATCTGCAGCATCTTACTAGTGTTGCGTAAACAATTTCGCCTTCAAACTTGGAAAACAACTACTGCTTGATTTCTATAGCTTCAATGATCCAGCAATATGCCTAGGTCACAATTGAAAAACTGGCATATCAATTGAAACTTTCAGAATGAAACGGTTCAAATTTAAAAACGATAACAATAAGCTGGTTAGGTTTGTTTGTGAAAATTCATGAAGAGATGAGTATTTACCTTATTGATTTTCGAATCGGTGAATATACGACATTGCAGCTGAGCTATCTGGAAACAGAAGCTGTTAACGGAATCGGAAGTATAGAAAATTGAATGACGAAGCTCACAGTAAAATCTAATACTACTAATGGCGTAAAACTTATGAATTGATCGAAGTTTGTGTGATTGAATTCCAGAATCTTTTGTTCTTTGGTAAAAGAGAAAGGATCTGATTTTAGCCCTAAAAGGATATTACGCTTGAATTGGGCTTCGGTATGCAGCTATTTAGGCCAGAGTAATTGGGCTGCCTTCAAATTCATTGAAGAATGTTCAAGGGATCCTATTTTTGTAGTACTATTTCTATTTTATTTTGTTGGTGCTTCAAGGCAAGTCTTGGGAAATTCAATTCCATAAGGATAAGGTTTACATTCCGGCTGAACATTTTTAACACGGCACGATAATTCGATACAAATTCACATGTGATTTTTTAATGGGTTTTGGTCAAGCCTTATTAGGTTTGTGTCATTATCGGGTTGACCCGTTAAGAATCTAATAATTTCGTGTTGGGTTCGGGTTAGGTGCGAGTTGGATACGGATAACCCATTAAGAAATAATATTATTATTTTTCTCTATTTTATTATTTTTAAAAAAATTTATGATTTGCTTTAATTCATTAATTTCTTATAAATAAATGGTATTAACTAGTATATTTTTATCGTGTAAAATCAGGTTTAATCAAGTAAAATTAAGTTTTAATCATGTAATATCATGTTCAGGTCATTATTGTATTGTGTCAACCCATATAATATCGTGTCATTAATGGATTCGTGTCGGGTGTAGATCGTATTCAAGTTTGAAGGCAGTAGGTCGGGTTCGTGTTCAGGTTGACAATTTTTCCTTAACAGGTCAAGTTCGGATTAGACCTTATTGGATTAAATTATTATCAGGCTGACCCGTTAACGACTCAACCCACACAATTTTCTAACCCCTAGTTCACACCATTTGGTATCAAGAACTATAAGTTTATTGCATTGTAATTATTTAATTAAATAGTACTTCTTTCTCATGTTTGTTTTTACCTATTTTTCATCATATGAATGGAATACTTGGGAATGGGATTGATCTGAAATTTTAACAATATGTTATGTGATATATATGTACGGGAAATGACATGTTACGTATTTTATGTGAGCACTATTTTCGTTTGACGTATGTATAGCTTTGTTTTAGTATATATTTACTTTGATTCTTAAAAAAATTATTGAAAAATATTTTAATTCACAAAATTCATAAAAATCAAAACTTAATTTGTTATTGAATTCATTTATTTGAAGTCATAGAGAAAACGAGTAAACCGAACTTTGATTTTTATGAAATTAATAAGATTTTGTTTACGTATTAAAATTAAACTAAATATATAAAATAAAATAAATAATACTAAACATACGATCGAACGAGAATTGTACTCAAATAAAGAACTCACGATACATAGACATCATTTCTCTATGTTCCAATATCAAATAATTTTCGAAAGAGCAAAACTATGTTTTGGTTACTAGGAGTAATATTTTTTTTACCTTTATTGGGAGCCAAAATTGATCAGTACTGGACTCATTTATCTTTTTCCTTTTTTTAAAATTGAATAAGTGGAAAAGATAATCCATCTCTTTTTACATTTTTGAACAGGTGTCAACAACCTTTAAACTTCAACATAATTTGACTTCAGATTTTGGGCATAAATAAGTAAAAATTGAATTTGAAATCAAAAGGTAATGAATATATATTTTACAATTACAGTAAATTTGACTTAAGATTTTGAATATAAGTAGGTAAACATTTCAAAGCAGAAATTTAAATATACATGCGCATATTGCTAATGGCGGTGGCATAGATTATTAAAATATTGAGGGGAAAAAAAGAAAGCTGGAAGAAGATAAACCGCCCTTTGAGTATAAGCAAAGCAATACCTACTTTTATACCATAGTTATTTTATGATATAAACAGACAAAATTGTTATTAAAATTCTTACAATTTAAGTGCCTAAGTTGCCACACCCCTTTCTAGTCAATCTAATGCTAATGGGTGCATCGTCACATTTTATTATTTAGCTAGCTTTACTTATATAAATTTATTTTTGTTTTTGTATTAGTAACATATTTTTCATTCTCCGTATCTTATTAAAACTTCAACGTTGCCAATTTCGTGTTGAAGCATAACTTGCACAGTTTAAAGATTTTACCATATTTCAAATTTAAACTCAGTTGATAGCTGTTACTCTAAAGTTGGAAAAAAATTGAATTAGTGATACGTAACATGAATACGTTTATTATGCTATCGAACGATATGATACCGGATTTAGTAGTATAGTTTTTTTTATTATGTGCCATATTTAGGAAGTTTGTGATTAATTTGTATGCATTCTCTCTCTACTTGCAACCAATTATATTATCTACTATTATCTTTTCACAAATTCTGCCAATTATTAGAATTTAAAAATATTTCTAAAAGAAATATAAATAATAAAATCAAATGGGGTGTTTTATAAAATAATTAAAAGAATGAAATACTACTTTATTATAAATTCCAATTAATGTAATACTCCATATTAATATGAACGGTACTTTTGTTCTGTAAATAATTAGGAGTAATAGATTACAGATTTACAGCATACCATTCCTCTTACGAAAAAAGCTATTTTTTTCTGTTGTTTTTTATTCTATTTATATAAAGATGACAGAATATGATAATAACTTTTACCGAAAGTCTTATATAGCTATATATGCCATATTTTTTGACATCTTTTTCCATTCCATTTAATGCAATGCTCACCCAATTTTTGAGAGCATTAACAAGAAAATTATTTAATAATTTTCGTGCTGTTGATAAGATATTAAATTCAAATTGATTCTCCACTTGAATAGCTTAAGGTTTAAAAATGGAAGACCATTACCCTAATTCCCTAAAGAAATATGTATGGAATGATGAGTAAATTCGGATTATGTCAAACAATATAATTCAGTACTCTATTGAATAAATATTGATTCATGTTGTTTTATATCATGCTTAAATAAATCTTTAAAATACTTTGTGGTACAAAAAGTTTATACTAGTATTATGGTAATACTTTATTTTTTAGTTAAATAATTTTTTTATATTCATTTATTCTAAAATACTACTTAGTTTTGTTGTGCGCTAATTATATATTGTCTCTAAAGTCCCTATTTTGGGTTATTTTCAGTACTTACTACTGAAAACGAATCACTCTATACATAAATTTTTGGCGTGGGATGGATGTAAATATGCATAATAATAGTCAAATTTTGGACAACGAACTCAACAAACCTTTAGAAATAATTGATCATGCTAGTCGCTACACTCAACGCATTAAGTGGTGAATAGTGATGCAACGGTTTACAAAGTGATGTTTGCTCATTCTATAAATAATTTAGAAGTCAAGTTCACCGAGAATACAAAAGAACACATTTGTTGGTTGTTTTTAAAGTCAAACTCATCAAGAATACAAAAGAACAAATTTGTTAGTAGTTGTTTTTAAAGTCAAACTCATCAAGAATGATAAAGGACAAATTCGTTAATGTATAGATAATAAATAAAAACAACATGTCATCCCGCATATCCCATATTTCTATGTTTTTACATAATTGAGTCTTATTTTTCAGATATAATATACTATGAATTACTTTTTCTCTCTATCTCTACTACTACACAACTAATATTATATTAAAATGGGTATAGTCTACAATTAAAACTATTTATATGAACGGATGTAGTTATTTTACAGAAAAATACAAGTATAACCATAATACTATTTACCAGAATAAGTGATATATAATTGGAGTACTACCATAATATAAGTGTGAAGGAATCAAAGTAGGTGATTAGCTAGATTTCACTGAGTCTGGATTCCAGCAAATACTAAAATAAATGTCTCAACCGTATTTATGGAGCTAATAGCTTGGATTATTCAACTAATTATACCACCCATCATTTTGGTCCAAATATAGCTTCTATCTCTGCACACAACTTCTTACAGTATACTAAGAATACTTTCATTTGCTAGGTAGTGTAGTGTCCACTGACCATCAACGTTAACTTTCTCGAAATAAAATAATTGTTGCTTATAAAGTAATTAATAACGTTATTTTTCAATTCATACACAAACTTTACTTATGTTCTAATAAAAATTTTTACATTCAGACTTAATACTTGTCAACTTGCAATGAACAAAAAGAAAAGAAAATATGGGATGTTAATTTAAGTTGCAATAAATTTAAAAAGTGATGACATTATTAATTTTTGAATAGTAAAATTTACAAGGAACAAAATTAAAGGAAAAAAAAAGACCAGGGCTCTACCGTATTTCAATGCGAAAAAGCAAATATGTAAGTAGATGAATTAGCGGATCAAGACAATGAAAAAGTCGATTGTTGGGATAGGAGGTAGAACATTGAAAAAAGAAAAATCCAAGAAAAGAAAAGAATTGGGTAAAAAGAAACGCCAAAAGTCATTATCAAATGTTTGTTTTGCGAATTGTCCTTGAATAATAAGCCTCTATGGTCTATGCTATGCCGCAGCCGCACTATATATGATGCAGTAACTGTTGCCTCACACATTCTCATATTCCCCACACACTTCTCTCCACACCACAAAACACCAGAAATTTATTTTATCTCACTTCCTATTTCTCTTCCACAACTAGAGAGAGAGAGAGAGGGAGAGAGAGAAAAATGGGGAGGAAGATACAATGTAGTTGGAATTTGAGTTGCTTGCCTCTTCTTCTTCTTCAAATATTCTTGCTTACACAATGTTCTGCATCAAGATGGCAGTTAAGTCTCCAATTTTTCATCTTTTAATTATTTTTTCCTTCAAATAGTTATGCTATGTGCATGGTGATTATATACATGCATGTATGAGGTAAAGATAGTCTGTTTATGTTTAATTTGACTATTTAATCTCTTCTCTGTTCTTCACTCTTTTCTCAATTCCCTTTTTATTGAATTTGTTTTCACATATTTGAATGCATGCCTCGGAAAGTGAATTTGTAAACTTATTAATATGTCTAGTGGACATATATTAGTAGTAAAGTATAAATAGTACATGGCTCAAGAAGTAGGATTATATTTATATATTATTATTACAAACAATAGAATTAAACCCAACAAACCGAATTTGGTTTTGGAGGACATGAATTCCTGTGTTTTGCCTTGAAAAGCTATTTGGTCTCACCCTCTCTCTCTCCATATGTATGTACTACTACTATATGTTTTTTGATCACCCATTCTCTCTCTAGATATGTATTGTAGTATACATCACATGCAGAGTAGCATGATTATGTGGCAGAGAAAGTTAGTTTGGTACACTCCCGTGATCACCTCCCATTCCCAACAAAAAAGTTGATTCCATCACACACTATTCACTTTCTTTGCATCCCTTCTATCTAGATACTACTATATGATTTATTTAATTATTTATTATTGCTCATCTTTAGAACTAGGAATGTTTCTTTTCTTCATTCCTACGCACTTTGCAATAATTTATCAGCATCACATAAGAAATTTTCTCTACACCTTATATTATATGCAATTAGGTCTTGTTAATTTTTTTGAAAATTTTTTACTAATTTTTATTTAAGTGCAGAAAGGTTCACAAAATTGAGACCGATGGCGATACATATTACCCTCCAGTAAAGTTGCATGATTTCGACGACCACGTAAGCACTATGTTTCTTGAATTCTTTACAATTCTATACACCTAATAAACATGTTCTACATTTTCATAAAAAATAAATTAAATTTATTATATGCAGGTAGTGTTGGACAATGGCATCCTCAATGTGACTCTGTCAACCCCAGAGGGCATGATCACTAGAATAACATACAATGGAATTGAAAATCTACTCAAACAAGAGTACAATGAAAACAACAGAGGGTACATACACACCATTTTCTACTTTGTGCAATGTTAAGGTTTGATGTCTATAGAAAATTATTTCTAGTTTAAATGGAGTATCATGTAATGAATATTCAGATGCCATGCCTTATGAAAAAATGAAATTAAATTTATAGGTATTGGGATCTTGTTTGGAGCTCACCTGACCACCCTAAAGAAATTTTTGACAAGTTAGTAATGCTCCATCCTTTTCTCAATTCCAATTGGTAAAGCAAATTAAATTAATCTATAGTATTTGTTTTCATTGAAATGGTGCAGGCTTGATGGGACTAATCTTTTTGTTGTACACGAAGACGAAGAACAAGTGGAGCTCTCGTTCGTTCGCACTTGGGATTCTTCGCAGACAGGGGTTCCTCCCCTCAACATTGACAAAAGGTATATTCGACTCGTCTAACATGATCTTGACTTGTCAGAGAGTCTAACGTGAGTTTTATGTCTTAACGGGAAGGTTCATAATGCTGCGCGGGTGCCCTGGATTCTACTCGTATGCAATATTTGAGCGCCTCGAAGGCTGGCCGGATCTTCACTTGTCTCAGGGGAGGATAGTGTTTAAGCTACAAGAAAAGATGTAAAGCTTTGTCATCTCTCTTTGTACTAATTTTAGCTAAGGTTTGGTGATTGAAGCATTATGTTTTGTTATTTAGCTTTCAATACATGGCAATATCGGACGACAGGCAGAGGATTATGCCAACAAGCGAAGACCGGAACAGAAGCCAGGTTCTAGACTACCCGGAAGCAGTTCTATTAACGAATCCAAGCAACGCTTTCCTCGCAGGAGAGGTACTAATTTTTGTTGAGTGACTCAACTCCTAACCTCCTTTTTGAAAATAATGTGAGGTTACTAGTTTGAAGTCGTAATTTTTTATACACGCGGCATGTACAGGTGGACGACAAGTACCAATACTCAAGCGACAACAAGGACAGTCTGGTCCACGGCTGGATAGCCACGGACCTTCCAACAGGGTTCTGGATCATCACCCCGAGCAACGAGTTCAAGACGGCCGGGCCCATGAAGCAGGACCTCACCTCGCACGCCGGCCCAATCGCCCTGTCTGTAAGTGGGCCCGTTTAAAACAAAACATAATATTCTGTTTTGCAAACAATGCTTGAAAAATGCATGATGTATGCAGATGTTCTTCAGCGCTCACTATGCCGGCCTGCCGCTGGAGCTGGAGTTCCGGGGTGGCGAGCCGTGGAAGAAGGTGTTCGGACCCGTGTTCGTCTACTTGAACTCGGTCCAACCCGGCCAAGATCCGCTCTCATTGTGGCCTGATGCCAAGCAACAGGTAACTGCAAAACAGTTTTCTTTTTCAAGACTTTAGCATGTTTCTTACATAGATACTTTGTTAGATGCTCGTAGAAACGCAACATTGGCCGTATGATTTCCTGGCATCGGACGACTTCCCTCGTGCCAAGCAGAGAGGCAGAGTAAGCGGCCGGTTACTTGTCCGCGACAGGTAGTAAATAAAAAAATTTATTTCTTGAATCACAAATTCAAAATTTGGAAAGTTTAATTCCATGTTTTTTTCTGCGTCCGTCCCCGATTATGCCTGGTTTGCTTCAGTTTTATCTACAAACGCCTTATGACCGCTAGCAATGCATACATTGGACTTGCTTCCCCCGGGGATCTGGGATCATGGCAGAGAGAAAACAAGGTAAATATCTTCAAATCTTCCACAATCCAACTTGTTTACAAGATTTCACAAAACCTAAAATGGTTCCTTTTGGTTGGATGTATACAGGGCTATCAGTTCTGGAGCCAATGTGATGCTTTAGGATACTTCAAAATCAATAACATCAGAGCTGGGAACTATAGCCTCTATGCTTGGGTGCCCGGGATCATTGGAGACTACAAATACAACGTTCCGATCAACATCGAAACTGGTTAGGACAGTCTGTCTCTTCACTACGTCATAAGCCTAGTGTTTTTTCCTTAACATAAAACATGATGTGTTTTTCATTGAAGGAAGCAAGATTAGGCTGAAAAATCTTGTGTATGATCCTCCGAGGGATGGGCCTACAGTGTGGGAAATCGGGGTCCCTGACCGTTCTGCTGCTGAGTTCTACGTGCCTGATCCAAACCCGGCTCTCATGAACCAGCTCTACAATGTCCACCCCGACAGGTTAGTAAACACCGTGGTTTTTTTCACATGATCACGAGCAATGCAGCAATAAACTTTGCTTGAAATTCCACAGATTCAGGCAGTATGGCTTGTGGGATCGTTACACGGATCTGTATCCGGATGGGGATTTGGTATATTCAGTCGAAACAAGCGTTTATCAGACAGATTGGTACTTTGCTCATGTGAATAGGTAGGTGTTTTTTAACATATACCTAATTAGTACATCTTTAAACTTTGATACAAGTGAAATATTTTTTTACAGAAACATAGGAAACAAAACCTATGTCCCAACAACATGGAGGGTTCTATTCAACCTCACAGACGTCGACACATCAGCAAACTACACCCTGCGGATTGCACTGGCCTCGGCCAACGATGCTGAGCTGCAGGTGATCATTCTTGGACTTGATATGAGGTTTAGCTAGTGTTTGTGTTTTGATGTTATGAGTTTGGTGTTTGTAGGTGAGGATCAACGCGGAGGTAGGAGAGGCTCCATGTTTTACGACGGGGCTAATTGGGAAGGACAATTCGATTGCTAGACATGGAATCCATGGACTGTATTGGCTTTATAGTGTGAGTGTAAGAGGTTCTGTTCTTGTTTGTGGGCAAAATGCAATGTTGTTGACTCAATTGAGAGGATCTAGCCCTTGGAGAGGGATCATGTATGATTATATTCGTCTGGAGGGTCCATTTTCGAATATTCAGACATGAAAAATATAGTCTCTTATACTATGATAGTACATTATAACTAAGGTAGAAAGAAAGAGAGAATTATCGTTTGTAGAATTATGTTCTCGTCTCATCTATAGTTAACCCAAAATCATTGAATGGGAATGCAGTTCTATGACTAAACATCAGCTAATTAAGCTCATTTAGAATATTTTTGAACGAAGACTTAATAAGAAAATTTGAATTTCTTAGTACTATATATCAGACTATATGTACCCAGGAGCATAACATTTTACTCCATATTGGAGGCCCACAAGAAGACGTGTTATCGTTTTATTGGTTAGCGAAGGCTTAATAAGAAAATTTGAATTCTTTATTAGTACTTGGGCATAGTCCAAACTTTTATAGGCCCCACACCTTATTTTTATTACAGTACGAGATAAATTTGTAAATTTCAAATATAGCTCATTCAATAATCCTCATTTTGTCCGCGAATAAGAGCCTCGTTTTTTCATCAGTTCGTCTGCGAATAGGAGTCCCGGTTCATTTCTGAATGGTAATAGGTCATACATTCCACTAACTCATTACACTCACATTTTATTTAAAAGTAATATACACAAGTGAGGTCTATATATCACTAACTTTTTTCCACTCACTTTCGTAACATTACTTAAAATCCGTGCCATATAGAAATGAGACTCCTATTCACAAAGGGAGGGAGTCATGGGCGGACCTAAGTATAGTGGGGGAAGGGCTTAAGCCCTCAATGAATTTATTTTTATTACTTTTTTCTATTAATTGTTTTAAAAATTTATTCAAATTTGGTGTAAATTATAGTGTAAAAGCCCCTACAAATTATCTACACTACTCAAATATATACTCTAAAATAAAATTTAGAAATTTTAGTATAAATATTTCTGTGTTCGCCACTTGAGGGATTAGTAATTAATTATATACCAATGGATTATAGTAACTTGACGATAGTAACTTGACGGTGCGAAGCTGTGGTTTTGATTTTCACGTTAAGCAATGCATCTTTGTACATACACAATATAAATGCATCCATATGATAATGCATTTGTTTACGATAATACAAATATCAACGATTCAGATTAGATCCTCGATGGTGAAGCATACTGATACTAGTATGAACGGTGCAGTAACTCTCGTACAGTTGGCTACAGTTGCATATGAGCTGCAGGCTATTAATATTTTTAGAGAAGCAAAATTCATTTTTATGTGTTTAGACCTTCAGGCATTACACATTTATAATCCTCAATAATTACATTTCATAACACCATTATTCATTATATTAAAATCTAATTTCTGACTAACTTCCAGCATAGTTATCCTATGCACCAAAATCTAATCACTATAATCTTAGATACACTAATTTGTTTATATATGGCTATGATTGTACGATTTTGTGTTTTGATTTTTGAAATAGCGTATGTAGTATTTTGGAAAAAGTTAAAAGAGAGAAATGAAGTTGGTAAATAGGGAAGCGAAAGAGTTTGAAAATGGAGATATGGAAAGGGAAGTTACATAAGAAGGAAGAGACAAAAGTTGGGTGTGTGAAGAGGCTGTCTCCCCAAACCAGCCTATTCCATTCTGCTTCTGCAATTTCTTCCAAATCTACCATGCTACTTATTATTTGACTTGGATTCTCTCTCTCTCTCTCTCTCTAACATCTCCCATCACATCAACACTGCACACTGACACACTTCCTCATCACTTCTAACCAACTTCAATTCCTTTCTTCTAGCATAACTCTGAATAACAGTACTCCACTACCTTGGAAGCTCTGCTCGAATTTAATTCCCTTTGCATTTCAATTTACATCAATTACATGATGATGAGGAAATTATGGGCATCGTCAAGATTCCTTTTTCAATTTGTGGTGCTAGCCTTCATAGATAGACTAGTGACTACCATAACTAATTACTCTATATTTCAAAATAAAGTTATATTAATAATTTGATGTATTAGTTATATATTAAAATTATAAATATAGTAAGTGAATAAGTTAAAAAGATTTATTAGCCTTTAACGTCATTTTTTATATTTATATTTGAATTTTCTTTCTAATATTTTTAAAATTTGAATTAAAGTAGGCATTAGTTACATATATAATTCTTAAAAAATATAAAAAATATAAAAAATCATAAACAATATTATGCACTTTCCATGTACTATATATGTATCTAATATTTTAATTAAATTCATAAATAAACCTATTTTTTTGTCAAAATAAACAAGAATTTGGTTGTACAAAATTTGGTCACATAGATTTATTGATTTCAAAATGCTCATAAAAAAAGAAACAAGAATATATGTATTTCAAGTATAGACCAACTGCATTTGTAGTGAAATTAATTATATTGAAAAATAGCTTTTTTGCACATTTTATGATTTGAACCCATGTTTGCACTAATCTAATAAGGCCTGAAATTGATATCACGTTCTTGTGATAAACAACAAACGAGATTGGAAGTATGAGTCCTTAGAAATCATTCATGCTAACAAGGAATATCTATCGTTGTTAATGCAACAAACACTTAGATTTTGTGAGGCAATTTGAATAAAGTTTTGTCAAGCTTTCCCTTTTAGGGAATATAAATTCTTATCCAGATTCTCATGGTGGTAGCATTGTGGCTCTTGTTTCTTGTTTTTCCTTCATTAATTCGTTTTACTGTTTATCTTTCAAGTACTACATGATTTCCTCCATTCTGTCCCTTGCATGCAAACTCCAAATCACCCCTGCCAACCAGACTATACCTAGTGTACTTATTTTTCTAATTTACCCCCAAATCATGTTTATAAAGTAGTAGTATATTTTTCATTACTATAGTATTTATATTGTACTCCCTTCACCTAAAACTAAAAACATTTGAAACAACATTTTAATGTAAAATTGATAAAATTAGAGAGATAAAAAGAAAAATATTAGTGGAAAATGGGTTCCATCTCATTAAAGTAAGAAATTTTATAAAAGAAAAAATTTCTATTTTTAGGGAACATAGCAGAAAAGGTAATAATTTCTATTTTTAGTGAACAAATGGAGTAATATACGGTAGAATTTTCTACTAATGCATGTTTACACTTTAACTGTCCATGGCATAGTGGTGGATGATGACATCAACAAGTTAAGTGCATTATTCATGAAGAGAATTAATATGATGATTTTATCTTAACATTAAAATCTATCAAATTAATTTTCATACTTATATATAGGTGCAGCTAGTTGTAGATGTAAATGTAAACACCCATAGAAATCAGAAATATGGTTTTCCACTTGATGAAGATCACAAGAGGCCCTCAACACCCTCTCATTTCCCATCAACCCCATGCATGAATCCAATTAATTCCCATCACCACCTTTCCCTCCCTCTCCAAACTTCCAAACTTCCCAACTCCACAACCACTTTCCTCTCTCCTAACAACTCAATGTCCTCCGCCGCCGCCAAACCATCCGCATCCGGCAAAGACGAAAGCCGCAAACCGCAAGATCCGGCCGTGAAATGCCCCCGCTGCGACTCCCCCAACACCAAATTCTGCTACTACAACAACTACAGCCTCTCCCAGCCCCGCCACTTCTGCAAGACCTGCCGCCGCTACTGGACCAAAGGCGGCGCCCTCCGCAACGTCCCCATCGGCGGCGGCTGCCGCAAGAACAAGAAGCTCAAGCCCTCCCCCCGCCTCCCCACCGACGCCGCCCCCCTCAAATTCTCCTCCGCCATGGACAATTTCCACCAATTCGCTTCCAATTTCGCCGATTTGTCGCCGCAGCCGCCGTGCTTCGGCCTCGACCCCTCTCAATTAGGGTTCAAGCAAGGGGAGGATTTAGGGTTTCAGGAAATGGCTCGCCACAGCAGCCTCGCGACCTCGATTGAATCGCTGAGCTCCATCAACCAGGATTTGCACTGGAAATTGCAGCAGCAGAGGCTAGCGGCGCTCTTGGTCGGCGGCGACGGTGGTGGAGGTCAGACTCAGAAGGAAGGTTCTGGAAGCATCGAGAAGGCGCAGACGATCCAGTTTCAGAGCCTGGAAAATCACAAGACGGATGGAAGCTTCTCCAACACGGAGTGGTTCCTCAATAGTAACAATGCCGGAAATTGGAGCGGCGGGATTCAAGCGTGGGCGGAATTGAGTCACTACACTTCCTCGCTGCCGTGAAAAGGTGTAGGCTTTATAAAAAATGTTGCTTAATTAGTTTAATCAATGTGTGTGTACCAATTGTAGCATTTTGTTGTTGTTGTTGTTTTTTGTTTTTTTTTTTTCCTTTTTTATATATATATATATGTGTGTGTCAATTACAGTTACATCAAGAACACATGATTAATTACTTGAAGCTGTGTGTACTTAATTAGATACTCCATCACAAACTTTCAATATGAGAAGGTTGAAATATACAAGTGCATCGATATATGTAATCTTTTTGTGTGTGAATACTGTTGGGGATTGGAGATGGGGTTGATTGGTTAGAGTCAGACAGTCTGTATGTAAGAAAGAGGAAAGTAGGGAGACTTGGGATCAACTACTGACAATGCATAATAGCACAGCACAGAGGCTAAGACCATGCATTTTTAGATGGGTTTAATTAATGGATTTTGGTTATAAAATCATGAACTTTGGTGATCCGGTATTTTTCACCAACTTAAAAAATAGTCTAAAATATTACTCCCTCCGTCCCGTTTAAGATGATACGTTTTCCTTTTTAGTTTGTCCCAACTAAAATGACACATTTCCTATTTTGGTAATATTCTCTCTCCAATTAATACACTCAACAACTTTTTCTCACACCTATTAAATTATTCATCTTTCTTTCTCTTTCTATTTTAATACTTACACCACCTTTTCTCTCTCCAATTAAACACTTTAATCAATAACTCCTAAAATCCCGTGCCGGCTAAGGAGTGTGTCATCTTAGCCGGGACGGAGGGAGTAATACAACTTTTATATTCCATGTGTTATTTCACAATCCGACCTGAATAAGATATTTTCGAAACTATGTCTATATGGGTCACCGTGAAACATTTGTGATACTACATCTACCCTTGAAAAATAGAAACTTTTAAAACGGTACGAATTTTAATGCACAATTGTTAAAGTATGAGTGAATAGTTGGTAACTTGGTATAGTAAGAAAGAAAAAGAAAAAACGGTTGAAATAATTTTAGTGAACTGTGGGGTGCACTTTATAAAATAGAAATTTAGAAAATTTCTATTTTTAAGAGACAACTAAAATAGAAATAGCTTCTATTTTTAGGGGACAAAGTATTAATTATAGACCATTTTTAATTAGTTGTGCCAAACGAGATTAAAAAGACCATGTACATTAGTCAGATATAGATTGATGAGAAATAAAATACTAGTTTTTGATATTTTAAATCAATTTTAGGGACAATGCAATTTCCCTCTAATTAATTAGTAGCAGTAGTACAATTTAATAAACGTCAGTAGAAGAATATTATTTTATGCATAAATAAAATAAAAAAGAAATCATGAACTTATAGACGTAAGGAAGAAACGATAAACTAATTAGTCTAATTTAGATTGAAGACACTATAAATTAATTGAATTCATTTCGACAAAGCAGGCTAGAACAACCATCGATTAATATGTTGTTAATTAATAGCGCAACTATATTTTAATGCACTAAACTACCTTAGCACCACGTAATTATGTGGTTAGAGTTCATTATTGCTCCTAATCAAGTTAATTAATGTACAGTTCTTCACAATTTATATGTACTTGACACGATTATATCTTAATAAGTGATTAATAATTGAATACTTATTCTATAATTTCTTTATTATTAAGGTCATCCATATGAATGAATTAGTACGTACGATATTTTTACTAGCATATTCATAATGTGCTATGAATTCCTGATTCTAGTTACATCTAAATATTTTATTCGAAGATAGTATTAATAATCTTTAATCTGGTTAAAATTGGGAAATAGGGAGTAGTTCATAGTTATTGCCTCTCTTTTTAGTGAGAATATAAAAAGTATCGAAACTGTTATTCTATGATCATGATTAGATAAGTTTTAACTTTACTTTTTCTTGAATTCTCTTGTTTTTCTCCTTTTACTTTCTAGAATAATTTTAGAAACTGAACCGAATGAAACTTTTTATTATTATATTTAATTAAATTAAATAGGTACAAAATGATGAAAGGAAATTGGTGGCTGAGGAGAAGAGGATGGATGTAGCATAGTATGATTAACGTGATATCAACTGTCAATTTACAAACTGCAAGAATATCATGAGCCATCACAACTATATTTTTAAGGAAAAAAGAAAGAAAAAACTCTTTTGTGTGCGTGTGTCTTCACTCTACACGTTAGCCTCCAAATTCTATCTCCAATTAGATCATCTGATCATTCATCTTGTATTTTATTTCGAATTAAACTTATTATTTGAGACTCCTCTTAATTATTTAAAATTTATTTGATTCGATTCGTATGGATAATTTTCATATGTATTTGGACATAAGAATAGTCTTAGACTTAGTAGTATTAAATTGATTACCATGCTGCAAAGTTTCATTATCATAATTCATATGTTATATCTCAATTAAATTTGGATATATCACTTTTGACAATAAGCAACTCGAAGTTTTAGATTTGGAATTATCACTTTTTAGGTGTGAATCGTGTGAATAATATATGGTGAGCTGAATTTGCCCCTTGTGAATTACACTCACACCATACAACCTTTCCTAAATCATCATTTTATTTTAGCATTTAGTGCGTCATACTCGTATGCTGTGGTGACCTTGAGGTCACGGGTTCAAACTCCATCATCCGCTGGGAGACTTTCAGCCTTAATCCGCAAACCCGATCGAGCGAGGATTAGTCGGATTCCGCCGAAGGTGGGTTCGGTACACTGTGGTAAAAAAAAAAAAAAAAAAAAAAAAAAAACTTAACATAGACTTCATCAATATAATTACGTTTGTTTCCATCACATCTTCGTATTAAATGAGTGAGTAATTGGGATTTTGTCGTCAAATCTAATTCCCCCTATTTCAAAAAATAAATGTAAAAATATAAGTAACATTAATTACTTAATCTCTGACAAGATTATTGTTTATTTTGGTCACCTAATTTGTTTAAAGTAAATTATCTAAGACCATCCGCAACGCGGGCTCGATTTTGGCTCGGTCTCGTCTCGACGAGACGAGCCAGCATCGAGTCAGCGTTGCGAGGCTCGTCTCGTCTCGACGAGACGAGACATCTCGTTCGCGCGACGCGACACGGCGAGGCCGGCCTCGAGCTGGCGAGATGACGCGCGCGCCCACGTGGCGCGCTGGCTGGAGCGTTGCGTGACGCCCACTCGCCGACCCGCGAGTGGGCGTCGTAATTATGACGTAACAATTTTTTTTTTATAAATTCGAAAAAATCGAATTTAATAAAAAAAAAATCAAACGGTCAAATGACCGTTGGGGACCAAACGGTCGAATTTTTTTTTTTTTTTTTTTTTAATTCTTCTATAAATATACTCCATACTCCATTCACCATTTTACACACAAACACAACTTTCATTCCTCATTCCTCTTCCATTTTACACACAAACACTACTCTCAAATTGTTGAAAAATTGTCCGGCGATGGAAACTCCAGCGGCGGCGGCTCCGGCAGGCGGCGCTCCGTCGGGTTCGACTTGAACTCGTTCGACGATTGGGCGAGCATGTACAACTGTTTGGGTACTCCCGGTTCGTCGCCGGGCACCCAAGGCTCGACCACCCCGCCGGCGTACCAAACACCACATTTTGATGTGCATGCATACTATCGTCCCTCCCCCCTAGAGGTACGGGCAATCGCCGGGATTATCCCAAATTCCGGAGAATTTTTGGCGCCTGATCGCAGTTTGCCCGACTGGCCAATCGGTGGAGGCTCCGGCTCCGGAAGGATCAACCTCAGTCTCGGCGTCAATGCCGAGGAGGAAGAGGAGGGCGGCGGCTGCGAGAGGTTGGTGGAGACGGCAGCCGGCATGCATACTGCCAAGCCGAGACGTTGGCTCTGTACGACGCTTGGATCGGCG
>NC_062965.1:11270014-11463003 GCF_023119035.1 Salvia hispanica | reverse complement strand
TCCATTCTGCTTTTTTCTATTTTTAGTAAATGGACCCTACTTTCCACCAACTTTTTAAGCTCAAATTTTATTATAAAACTAATATATAAATGTAGGATCACTGTTCCATTAACTTTTTTAACTCATTTTTTTTCACATTTCTTAAAGTTCATACCGAATTAAATCTGGACAATATTTTATAAACGGAGGGAGTATAAACATGTCACAAAACCATGTTAAATTGAACTAGAAACTGGACCGCCAAGTAACGTAGTTTTATATTTTTAGATTCCAATGAAAAAAGCTCAATAATCAAATTGGGCGGGCCCAAACATCATATAGTGTTTCCATCGCTATTTAATCCAATGCTTCATCTCCATACCTCTTTTTATAGTGAACAACAAAAAAAAGTCATTTAATAATACACTTTTCAATATCGAACTTTTATACTTATGTCCCTGTCCATGTGGTTGATATATATATATATATATATATATATATATATATATATATATATATATATATATATATATATATATTTCTTTTTTTGGGGCTATTGGGAAAAATGATATCCCACGTCTAATTCAAGATGCTCATTTTTTCTTTTCAGTTTATCCCACTTAAAAGGTCAACTTTCTATATTTTTAAATTAAATCATTCACTCGCTTTATTAAAATATTCAACTATATTTTTCTCTCTACTTAATTCACCACCTTTTTCTCTTTACTTAATCCACCATCTAACAATTTCTCCTAAAATTCCGTGCAACTCAAGAATATGTACAACCTAACAACTTCTTCAAAAATCCCGTGTCATTCAAGAATGTGGACATTTTGAGTGTGTTGGAGAAAGTAAGAGTGTCCACAATAGAGTGCACAGTCACAAATCCACCCAAGGCACAGCCACAAAAACTCTTCCTTAACCACAAAACTTGTCCAACCCAATAGTGGTCACGCCACAACCAAAAATCACATTATTTTATCAATTATTGGTATATTTTAATTAGACGGGAACAAAATTAATTGCACAAAAATCAATAGAATAGAATGGAATGAAAAAAATGAATTGGGAATAGATTATTTATAGATAAAGATTTTTAAAAAATAAAAATAAAAAAGCCATAGCTCTCGGCTGTCGTCGCTCCCTCGACCCCACCGCCGCTTCCTCGCCGCAAATGCGGCTTGCACCCTTCCTCCCCAGCCCGTCACGCCTCTTGCACGTCCAGCAATAGATGGACACAGAGCCGGCGGCCGCTGCGGCCCACCTATTATGGACACTCTAATAAATAGCTGAAGTGGAGAGAATGTAAAGTAAGAGAAAGAATAATATATAAGTTGGATTTCTCTACATTATTCTCTCATCTTGTCTTATTTTCTCTTCACTTTAACTATTTATATTCATTTTATCAAAATACATGTTGAAAATAAGTCAGTCACTTGTGGCTATTTTCCCATTTTTTTACTCCTTTCTTACGAAAATAGTGTAAAGTACGTGAATTGTGATTAAATCTACCGAAAAGGTGCACATTTTTTTTTTATAGTTCACTCTTTTTTAATTTTTTTTTCGTTTTTTCACATCTTCAACGGTTTTTTCACCCGACTTTAATTACTTTGCCCCTTCTAATTTTGCAATTCGCATTTATGGTTGTGTATTTGTTGGATTGGAGATGGTCTAGCTCACAATTTTTCCATCCATTTTTCCAGGAAATTTCTTACTACAAAGGAAACTGAATTTTCAAGAAACAGCTTATTTCATTTTGAGCTTCTCCAAACTTGAAAAAACATTGCTTATTCAGTGTCTAGTGTTTTTGAAGTGAAAATGAACAAAAGTTATGGAAAAGTTTATCCTATGAATGATATTAATAATAAAAATCATTTGAACGGGCACTAACTATATAAATCTTGCCAAAAAGTGTTTTAGCGGAAGACAAACAACACGAAAACAACTCACTAATCAGCAATTTGGTACTATATGATATAGATACTGATTTGGTAGACAAACTCACTAATATTACAGCTTTGAAACATGCACACACACACTACCAAGGCAGGCATCAGGATGTCAATTTGTGAGTTAGAGAAGCAATGCGGCATTACTTAGTTCGCTATCTGGTCCACATTCTTTTCTTGCTGTCCTTCTCCTTGATCCCCTGGACTGCTGCATCTCTTGTCGTCTTCACACGTGCAACGGGCCTCTGCACCGCAATGGATGGCTTCGTCACTCTTGAAACTCCAGCCGCAGCAGGCTTTGGAGGATCTGAACGCCTGCTTTTGTAGACGCGGTGGTCGCTCACCGGAGGTGGAACTGCACCATTATTCTCAACTTCACTGTTTCTAGATAATCTCTTCCTCCTGACCTCATGGAGATTGTCATTCTCCTTGGCGTGGTGGTCGCTCACCGGAGGTGTAACTCCAACTTCACTGTTTCTTGATAATCTCTTCCTTCTGACCTCATGGAGATTGTCATTCTCCTTGGCCATAGCAGAGCCGTGACTGCCTCTGCGGTTTGCTAGACTCAAACTTCTTAGAATGCGATGCTCAGTTTCATTTGTCATCTCCTCTTTCACCGGCTGCTGTTCTTTCTCTCTCAGTTTGTCTTCGAGTTCTTTAATCTGCAATAATCACATATAAATAATAATGTTAGCAGTGAACGTGCATCCACAGGCTCGTTACAAGCTACGAATGTTGTGAGTACCGTTTGCCTCAGGGAGAGACACTCTGCATTTTCTTCCCGTTCTGTCAACTTTCTTTCGAGCTCTTTGACCTAATCATGATAGAACTTCCAATTATACATGTGACTTTTCTTCGAAACAATACTGCATGTTTTATTTATGTAAAAACAAGAGCAAGAACCTTATGTTCAAGTGTTTGAGAATTGGACTCAGATTGTTGCATTTGTTCTCTCAACTTCTTCTCAAGATCATTAACCTTAATTTGGTATGTTGTAGAATGATTTTCGTCTTTCTCTTTCAGCTTGTTCTCCAACTCCACGACCTTCAACAAACACGAGGAAACCGATAGATGGATTAATTTTCATGATTTCCAAGTTTACCTTACCTGAGCAGAGTGGGTATGCACATAAAAGTCGATATCTCTACCTTCTGTTGAAGTCTGGAACATGATTCTTCTTTCCCCTTTAGCTTCTCCGAAAGATGTGAAACCTGTTTCTCGGATTGGCATTGCAGTGATGACTTCAACTCTACTTGACCCTCCAACTCTTTTAGTTTTTCCAATTGGGTTTTGTAGAACTGATCCTTTCCCTTAGCTTTACTCTCTAGGTTATGTAGATTTTCTTCAAGCCTTTTCAAGGATTCGTCTTTGGACTTACATTCCAGTCGTGCTTTCTCAAGCTGCATCAAGAAATAGACGGAATCGATTCAAGAGATTGTTTTAAAAGCATGCACTCATTCTATACTAAATTTGATCTTTCTGAATAGCATACCATTGTTTTCATCTTCTGGAGCTCAGTTGTATCAACTTGTTTTCTAGCAGGACCCAACTCTACCCCTCTGACTCGGGTTGCAAAATTAAGTGAACTCAGAGTCTCGCTTAGATCTTTATCTGAGGGACTAATTTGTACAAACATCAATGTTTTTGAGTCACCACCTGCAAACAAGAGATACATTATGTAATTGTACAAGAGAATGGGAAATCTATCCTCGTAGCTACGTGGAGTTTATACAATCTGATGAACCATTTAAGTTTACCTAATGAATCCTGCAGTAAATGAGTCAGCTTCGAGTTCCTGAATGTTGCAACAATTAGATACCAAAGTCAGGTTTCATATATAAAGGTGTAATAACTAAGAGCAAAATGAGAAGGGCTGTCTGTTACTTCATCAACCTGTATGGTATGTGGCTGCTTTTATTTGCAAGAGCAGATATTACGTCTCCAAGAGCAGAGAGCGACCTGTTAATGTTCTGAGCTTCTTTAAGTCGGTCACCTTGCACGTCAGTTTTTGCAAGCCTCTCGCTTCCTGCTAAGTCCACAAGCCAAAGTTTGCTTTTCGTGCACTCTCCAGTAATTAGATTTTTGCTCCTTACCATAATACAGAGCATGCTGAAATGTGTGAAAAAAGAGAGAGAGATGAGACCTTATAGATAACAGGGAATAAAGAAACTAAAAGTCTGCAAAAGGCATTACCAGTGAGATCGACTGCTGTGCTCGTTCACATTATTCGATCCAACAGCCCGAGCGCTACTTCCTGCTTGTAGAACATTCCAAACTTGTTGGATATTTTCCACTTTGGCTTCAACAATTCCAGGAATATGATGTGATCCTTCAGAAGCTTGCTTTATCTCCAATCTAGAATCATTCCACAATTAGTATGTTAATTGTGTAACTATACTTTCCAAAATTGTTCAATTTATGGGAAGAAAACAACTAACTTCTTGGATGTTTCTATAGCCAGCAAATCCCTTATCTGTTCATTGTAAACTTCAAGCACACTAACTGAAATGTTGTAAGTGTTTGTTTCAGTTCTCTCATTGGCAATCTTGAACAGTTCTTCCAGGGTCCGATAATTGACTCCTCGATTCTCCTCAGTACCCTCCATTGTGAATGTCTTGCCTGTTCCAGTTTGTCCATACGCAAATATACAAACATTATATCCATCTAAAACAGAAACCACCATGGGTGCAGCATCGGCAAACACATCAACTGCTCATGTTGAAAACAGGAGGTAAGAATTTAGATATTGTGTTAGAATGATATTTTCCTCCAAAACCCAAAAATATAATAGGAAGTGCCCACCTTGATCATCTTTGGGAGTGTAAACACGATCAAACTTGAAACTCTTTTTGTTGGAGCCATTTGCTGCAATACCAAGATCTCCATCATTAGCAGCATCAAAGTCCATCACTGATGCACACCCAGCTACGACCTCAGACTTGCTTAAGGGACGGCAACGACAAAAAACCCTGATATTCCCTGATACACAGCTAAATTTTGAGAACAGATTCAAATCTAAGATACATGATAAGAGGTATCACAAGCTAACCTTTGGTCTCCTGCAACTGATTGTGGAGCTTCCGCCTCTTCATTTGCTCATCATTGTACTTAAATTTGAGATCTTCACACTGTTCAACTGCATAATGAGTCGGATTATGTTATACGCATCTCACATAATAGGTTATTTGATGTTGTTCTAAAACGTACCAAGTGCCTGAACTGCAAAAACCATTTTATTCAAGTCAGGAATGGAGTCTGCACATTCATGTGCTTCACGAGAAAGCTCCGAATGTTCTTGTTTCATGATCTGCAAAAAAAAATCAGCTTGCTTCATACAATACAATATATTTTTCTGCACTGTATTAATATGGAAGCGTCGACAAACCTTTACTTTCTGTTCTAAGTCGCTGATCGCCTTGGTCCAAGATTCCTTGTCGTGCTCATACTTGCTTGCAAGGTCCCTAAGCTTTGTGGCTTGCTCCTCTAGAGTTTTGTCTACCGAAAATTTGACAAAATTGGATCACAGAATCTTAAGTGACACAAATTACCATAAGTTCACAAATGTGACAACAATCCTAACCAATTCTTACCTAGGGAGTATGTCTGGAATGTCTTATTGTCAAGGTCCATCCTAACCTTTTGTAGTTGTTCGTTGGTTGCACTCCAAGACATCCAAGACTGATAACATTCATCAGTCTTTTGCTTCAATGTGTCTTTCAACTCTTGTATATCTTTCTCATACTTGGCTACTGATTTTGTTCGTATAGCTTTTTTCTGAAATATCCAAATAGTACAATTATAAATAGCAAGATAATTGAAGGATAGCTTTTTCTGAAATCTACAAACATGTTTATTCACAACTTACCTGAGGTGAAGGATATTCTATCTGAGTAGAACAATTTGAACACGTAAAGTACTCATGAGTTGGCTGAGGGACTGCAACCAATGACAAATGCTTGAACATTCATAGTTATCTTCTAAACATTCCCACCAGATAGAAACATTTAGGTACAGAACAAAATACCTGAGCTTTTAGGCGCTCTCCTTACACAGATTCCACTAACTATTGGATTCCCGAATACCCCTTCAAACCTTAACCGAAGAATCCCATCATCCTTAACAGCAGCTCGAGCACCAATGACTTGCAAAGGTTTGTTGAACCCCACAATGGAGAAGATATCAAATTCAGACAAAATCTGCATTGTGAACAAACTTGACTGTAAACTACAGGCACAAATACTTGAAATTTTCTCATGTAAGACAGTGAATATCGACAAGTTCCCTTGCCTTTTCGTCTTGCATGAAAACATTGAACACCCTCATTCCTTTGGGGCCATTGACATTAATAATTTCAGAAAAATGGAGATCGATGAAATAATCCCCAGTCGGAAAATTCTCAAAGCTGTAGCTGAAGTTTCCGAGTCGTGCAGACTGATAAACGAACGAACAATCTCCACCCTCGGAGATGAAATCCTCTGTTTGAAATGCATCTCCGCCTTCATAAAAATTGTCTGCTGTAAATTCAACCCCCGAGTCTGATTTCAGCGATGTCATGGAACCAGCATTGACAAAGAGCATAATTTCATCTGATCAACAAAGAAATGAGCTTTAGTAAAAAACAACAAACAATCTAGCAGTTTCAGAAGGCATTAACATGAACAAAAAACGATTTTTCATGAATTTCCCTCTATTTATATGTTCAAAAAGGGAAGAAGGAAGAGATCTTGAATTTATTCCCTCATCTTCAAACTTCTCATTTCCTCATTAAAGAATAGCAAAACAAAAACACTATTTAACATCAGACAAAAAAAACAAAGCCACATTTCCCAAATCTTTACTTCAAAGAAAGATAGATGTTTCTAGAAAAGGAACTAGTATTCTTCAGAGAACAAAACCCTAATCTTGATATTGTTTGAAACAATTTCAAAAACATCTAGAGGGCGTACCTGTAGGATAAGAAACTGTGAAGCCGTTAGGGATTAATCTCGCACAAGAATCCCAAACCATTAGATCAGCCACAGACTCTTCCTTTTCGTCTTCTTCCATGTCTTGAGTCGAATTCTGTGCTTCTCCCAAATCGAAACCGGTGGAAGAATTGCGAATTTCTTGATTGTCATTGAACAATTGGAAGTCGTCATTTTGTTCCATTTTCGAATTCGGGAATTGGGGTTTTCTGATTTTTGATTAGGGGAAATGGGCGTTTCTTTCTGCAATTTGAGTGCGCCTTTGTCTGTGTTTTGACTGTTTTCGGATGCGTTTGAATTTGGATTCAAATTATATGACCGTTACTCTTTCTGGGGTGTTTGGACTAAAGTAGAATTTGAAAAATGGGGAACGATGTGATTAACTAAAATACAGGGACCGATTAACAAATTAACTTTGGTAAGCGCTAGGATCGAATGACTAATGTTTTTGTTGAAACAAATTGATTTTTAATATCTCCAAAAAAAAGTCATTATATACAATCTAATTAAAATAAAATAAAAACATTATAGCGCCTATAATAACAATTCGCAATAGATATTTTTACAGTAACAAACATTATAATATATGACTTATTTGATGATGAAAATTTTGCCATTATTTTTATATTGAGATTATATTTATTTACATCGTGTGAAGTTTGATCAAATTCTACTTAATCATATCTATCTATACATATATAAAATGAGAGTTTTGGGAGGTTTTGAACAACTATTTTGTGCCATAGATATAAATGTAATATTTAAAAATTTTAATGTAGCAGTTACAATGATTATTCTCATTGATTACTTTTAATTCACTTCATTTGATGGTAAAGTAGTATTCTATTGGAATTTGACCAAATGATGTAACCGCCTATTAGGGTGTGGCATTAAATTACCTTAATTTTGCATCTAATAATTTAATTATGCATTATTTTCAAACACATAGTCAAAGATAATTTCAATTATTTACTCACAATTTAGTGAATGACTCTATACTATAGTCCATATCTTAGACGTCAAATTAAGCTAATACTCCATCCGCCTGTCGTTAGGAGTCTCATTTATGAACGGCACGAATTTTAAGAAATGTTAAGAAAAGTGGGTAGAAAAAAGTTAGTGGAATATGGTTCCACTTGTACATACTATTAGCTTTAAATGAAATGTGAGTGGAATGAGTTGGTAGAAGGTGAGACTCTATTACCATTTATGGTAAAAGTGAACCGAGACTCTTATTCACAGACGGACTAAAATAGAAAAACGAGACTCTTATTCGCGGACGGAGGGAATAATAATCAATTAAGAGTATGGATTGAATATGATTATACCAATGATTTCTAACGTTTTTTTTTTATTTATATCATAAATTAATATTTGTTTAATTACTATTTACTCCATTAGCTAGATAAATGTTGTGTATAGTTGCATTTGAAAGGTTTTAGACATTGTTGGTGATCTTTGTCTATAAATACATGTTCTATCATTGTGGAAACCGTAAATGAGGCGGAACATGTGTCATGTGGAGAATGAAAGACGAAGAGCCAAAGATGTGAGTCGGAGGTAATGGAGAGAGAGTTGTGCAAAAGATGATAAAAGGCAAATAACACTTTTAAATCCTATTTTGAAGATCATTCTATTTTAGTGATATTATTAGTTCATATTTAAGTATTTTCTTCATGTTAATTTGTTTTATTTTACTGTCTAGGCTACAATATTTTGCTTTTTACAAATAAAGAAACCACATAAGTTGTTGACTATCTATAATATTTTGAACCTACAGCGTTACGCATTCGTCGTCAACTTCGTCACTTTCATACTAATTTTCATGCAAGAAAAACACCTAAAGTCAACGAAATGGCGAAAGGAAGCAACAAAGACAAAAATCATAAAATATCACATTTGTATCTACGCACATGCATACAACATAAATCGTCAATTTAGAGATTAAGAAGAAAAATAAGGCAGCGGTAGATGTGGTTTGTGTTTTACTATATATGTTCTCTATTTTTCATGACTTACTAACTTTTATTTTATTATTCTAATGTTTATATATGTGTGTTTTTTATTGTTCATTATTTTATTTTATTTTTAGCAATATCATAGTCCTAATTATATTTTTTAGTTGTATAATAAATATTTATATCAATTGAATATTGATAGTATTTTAATATTAAAGTGTGTATGTGTTAAGGATGGTAATTTTCTTTATTATAAAGACTGATATAAGTGTTTTAATTAACAAATATTTTCATGAAATTTAAAACTTATTTAATTTTATATCTATAATTATCTAACATATTGTGACTATACCATATTATATTTTATTTTTTAATTTTATGTAACGATGTTATTTTTTATTTTATTTGAATTATTCACAATGTCTAATTAATAAAACAAAAATATTTTATATTGCGCATAGCGCGTGGCCTAACACTAGTTTTGTATATAAGGCGAAATCGTTTAGTGTTATTAAAATCTAAATATTTTAATAAAAGAAAATAAAAGAAAAAATAACATTTTATATTTTATGGAGTAAGTAAAAATTATACCTTTTATATGTAAATCTTTTGTGTTGAGATAATAGTTATTGACCGTTATGAAATTTGATTCAATTCTACTTAATCATATTTTATAGTATATAAATTGATATCTTTTAGTGTTATTAAAATCTAAATAATTATAAAAAGAAAATAAAAGAAAATAAAAAATAACATTTTATATTTTATGGAGTAGGTAAAAAATTCAACCCTTTTATTCGTTAATCTTTTGAAATAAGTAAATGTTAACACAATTATTTCAATCGTATAGTTTTCCAAATAGTATAGAGATAAAGTGAGTTTATATAAGACATAGATTTTCTTTTCATAAGTAGAGATCCATTTATCACTTTGTAAAGGGTTTTAGGAAATGGAGTATTTAGATGAGTAACTTATTGTAGAAAATTTGTCTCTCATAATGTTATTGTGTATTATTCCAATAAAGCAACTATTTTACTACTCTACTACTACTCCTTCCATCTCATAATAGATGTCACATTTTTCTTTTTAGTTTATCTCACACAAAATATCACATTTTCAGTTTTTGCAAAAGTGTTCTCTCACATAAATATAAAAAATATATTTTCTCTCTCCATTTAACATATAAAATAAAATCTCTTAAAATCTCGTATCTTACCACAAGTGTGATATCTTTTGTGGGATGGAGGGAATATTTTTTTACATGTAAAAATGTGTACAAAAGGAGCTAGCCTTATCGGTTAAACAATTTTGTTTGTATACAAGTTTTCAATATTTTATTTTGATTTTGTTGGGTTCTACTAACTTTTTGTTTTTCCATTTATTTATTTGAAAAAGGAAAAAGATAGAGAATTTAAAGAGAAAAGTCAATGATATCTAGAGTCTAAACCAACGACCAAACCGTTTTAACTTTTAAGATTACGAAAAACCTTCCCAACAAACATCTCAGTACACACAAAAATGCAATGTCTGAACAAATTCTTCATCTCAGCTTCTGTTTCTCTTACTAATCCACCAAATTCACAGGCCAAGAACCCAGCTTTTCACGCCACTTGTAGAATTCGACATAGCGACGAAGGTGTTCGTGAAAATGCCTCAAAGAAGGCGTTTTCTTTACCTCCAAATGTGAATTCCATTATAAGCACGTCCAACCCCTTTGTTAAACATTGTGTGAAGCTTCGGCAGAGCTCCTCGTATCGCCATCTTCATGGCATGGTTCTCGTTGTCGGCACTACTCCTCTAAGGTGACTTCATTTTCTCCTCTCAAATTCTTCTTGTCTTTATCAAGATTGCTATTTATATTTTTGTTTATTGTTTCCTGTGAAGAAATTCACCAACTGCATTTATCCTATCTATATGCAAACAATCACAACATATCCATGTGCTTATCTGCAAAGTCTACTATAGCATTTTGTTTAATTCACCAGGTGTTGAGTCTATCAACTGTGTTGTTAAAGTGAAAAAGGAAGGGGAAAAGCCCAATAGTCAAGGATTATTAGACTTAGTTGAACAATGTCAGTGTTCATTGAAGGTTTTGGGCTTCTTTTGTTTCTAAAATTCTATCATGTATATGTGCTGCTTGTTAATTCTACCTTGCTTTCATTATTGGTGAGTTTTTGGTGCCTGTAAGAATTTTCCTAGGAGGCTTTGCATTCACCTGGGTTTTCTGCACCCTACAAATGAATTAAAATGAAAGTTAGTGATGTTAATAGTCTTAGAGAGTTAGAGGTTATCTTTGTTGCTAGAGTGTTGACGTTAATGCAGACCATTTCTCAGTTGTGCTCCATTACTACCTATAATTTGGAGGGTAGTGCTTTGTTAATGTGAAAATTACATCTTATCTAAGTAGATTTACAGCTCTCATATGTCATTTGTTAATGTGAAAATCTACTTTTTGTTAATGTGAAAATCTACTTTTTGCAGGGAGATTTACAGCTCTCATATGTCAGAATCAGGTAAGCCTATAATTGAGTGCTTGTTTGTAGTGGATAATTGTTCTATTCCTGAAGAAATCGAATATAAAGCTGTTCACGTAGTTGAAGTTAGTCCGGAGGTGATAAGAAAAATATCCGGTATCCAGTCTGTTGATTCTGTTGAAGTCATTGCTTTGATGAGAATCCCTTCAAGTTTTCGGATTGTCAACAAGCATGATGAAAATTGCCGGACATTGTTTCCATTTCCTCATAGGATTCTAGTTCTTGATGGGATCCAGGTATGCTTCACTAATTACAGACAATCACCTTAATTATGTACCATGTAATGAACATGAAAACAATAGAAATTTTCTTGAAAACAGGATCCTGGAAACCTAGGCACACTTGTAAGATCTGCAACAGCATTCAGATGGGTAAGGGATGTTATTTCCATAGAAAAAATCCAATCTTTTTTATTCTTTACATGTATTTTGTTCCAACATTTCTCTGTTCAACAGGATGGTGTTTTCCTTCTACCCGGCTGTTGTGATCCGTTCAACGACAAGGCACTCAGAGCTTGCCGGGGAGCCAGCTTTCAGATTCCGATTGTTTCGGGTAGTTGGGAAAATGTAGGAGATCTCAGAGATGAGTTTCAGATGAGGATGTTGGCCGGCCATCCAGCCAAGGGGGACGACCTGAAACCGGTGATGAAGCTTTCTAAAGATCTTGCAGAGTCCATGGAGGATTTGCCGCTGTGCCTGGTTTTAGGAAGCGAAGGTGCGGGGCTCTCGCAGTTTAGCCGGAGGGATTGTGAGCTTGTAAGCATTCCCATGGCTGGAGAATTTGAGTCTCTTAATGTATCAGTAGCTGGTGGGATTTTCATGTATATGTTGCAGCGTCACAAATAGTAAACATGTTTCACTTTTTACTAATACATAAATGTGCAGTGTTTGCCGATGCGATAGCGACATAATAAATGATATTATGAATAGAGTGAATTACATATTTAGGCTCTATACTTGCAGTGACGAACATTTGCGGTCCCTATACTTGCAAAATATCATATGCGGTCCTCATACTACACCAATGGCTCGTTTCAGGTGCTTTTTCACTTTTTGACCACATCTTCGGACAAAAACGCTCCTAAAAGTCTAAAGGGCATTGTTGTACACTCACTCTTCAAAAGTAGGTACTTATTTTGATATTTATGTTAATTCAGGTGATTTAACTGTGATTTATATTTTATTCGAATAATTTTTGTTTGGATTCGTTATAGTATAAAAATTATGCATAGTTTTAATATTGGATTTTAACTTAATAAAAATCAATTTATTAAAAAGCACATATTCTATTTCCTGAAACTAAGATGAATCAAATAAAATGGTGATTTATAAAAAAAGGAGGGGTTTTCACATTTTAAAAATCTTTAAAAAAATTTTAAATGTCGTGGCTTTTAAGCACAATTACTTTAATATATTAATATTTAAAAAGTATAGTGATAGCGATTAAAAATAATATTATATTGTTATTATTCTATTTTATTGTCAAGTAAGTTGTTTCTTCTTGAAGCTTTCGAAAATTATTTTTAATCTTTGTAAGTTTATACATTCACAGATTCAAACTTTCTCATTCATTCAATTGTAACCATTTACTTTTTTGCAGTAGAATTTTTTGTAAGGGATAAACATAATATGTAAAAATTAAAGAAGAAAAAGTAGAAAAAAAATTGTGTAGGGGTTTAAGCCACATCCTTCTTTTTACTAGTTTCCGCCATGTGCACACTATAACTAATTCAAACAAAAATTATTCGAAGAAAACAAAAATTATAGTTAAAGTACCCAAACTAACATAAATATCAAAATACATACCTACTTTTGGAGAGTAAGTGCAAAAATGTCCTTTAGGCTTTTGGGGGCATTTTTGTCCGAAAATATGGTCAAAAAGTGAAAAAGCACCTGAAACGAGCAAGTGGTATATAGTATAGGGACTGCAAATGATATTTTGCAAGTATAGGGACCGCAAATGTTCGTCGCGGAAAGTATAGAGCCTAAAAATGTAATTCACTCTTATGAATATTTACTTGTACAAACACAAAACTGTTTAGAATTGACATTAAAATTTAGAAACAGGAAGTTGAAATGAATACTTAAATTTAGTTATGTTTCCATTATGATACGATCCCACATCGATTTCATACAAAAGTGTGGAATAACATATAAATGGGAGTCAACCTTTACCTATGAGGCTATGACCATGGTTTTATGGGTTAAGTTAGGGCTTCTTATCTTATATGTTTATCACAATAGCATATAATAGGGAGTCAACTCTTTTTTGGACCTCATTCTTCACTAACAATACTTTAATTACTTTTTCTCTCTACATCTCTCTTACTTTATCAATTTTACTATAAAACTTGTGCTGAACTCAAAGTGTATATTCTTTAGGGACAGGGGGAATATTATAATCACTTAACATTATTATTAGAATTATTATAATTTTTTGCATGTATGTACTGTAAAAAAAATTTGTTAATGTTAGGTTGGTAAAAGAATACTCTCTCCATAACTCCGTCCGAAAAAAAAATCTCATTTGTGGACGATACGAGTTTTAATAAGAAATTGGTAAAATAACAGAGAGAATGAGAAAATAAAGTAGGTAAAGAGAAAGGGAGAGAAAAAAGTTGTAAAGTAGTATACGAGATAGGAGAAGAACTATGTAAAGTACTCCCTCCGTCCCCAATTAAGAGTCACACTTTGACCGGACACGAGTTTTAAGAAATATAAAGAAAAGTTGGTTGAAAAAGTTAGTGGAATGTGGGACCCATTTTTTATATTGGTTTTATAATAAATGTGAGTGAATTGAGTTAGTGGAATGTGAGACCTACTTACTGTTTATGGTAAAAATGAAGTGTGACTCTTTACTGGGACTGGGGACGGATCGAAATGGAAAAGTGTGACTCCTAATCGGGGACGGAGGGAGTATAAGAGAGAAACATTCCATTTTTATGTGGAGTATCAAAAAGTCGGTATATGTCGTACCACAAAAATACCGATAATATTAAAGTTTTGGTACTCTCTCCGTCCCTGAAAAATATGAACATTTGGTTTGGTACGAGTTTTAATGTATAATTGATAAAATAGGAAAGAGAGAGATAAATAGTAGTGTAAGTAGTGCTAGTGGAGAGTGGACTCCACATCATTAGTAGTGTAGTCAGTAGTGTAAACTAAAGTTATAAGTTGTAAATAAAATGATGTGTAGGAGTAATGTGTTGTTTCACAATTCCAAAATTAGAAAGTTCATACTTTTCATGGACGAACTAATAAGAAAATAGTTTATACATTTTAGCGACAAAGAGAGTATATGTTAATATATGATACAACAACGGTAATAGTTTTCATATACGGTACATACCACAATTTTTTATATATTGTGATATAGGTTTGTGTTAAAATGACAACACCTCTTAAAATGACACCGTGACACCACTTATACAGCAATATTATAAACGTTACACGACAATATTATAAACGCTACACAACAATCTATAGATTGATGTATAGCGTGTTGGATATTGCTGGCCAAGAAAAATTGTTGTATAGTGTACAAAATATTGCTGGCCGTCTTTTTCAGATTTTTTTTTGCCATGTGGCAGCTTATTATTCGTCCACGTGTACAAATAATTGCAACGACGGATGCAGGTGGGGTCGGGTGGGGTCGACCGACCCCACCGCCGTCCGATGAGGCTGCCGAGAAACTTCATTTTTTGACCTCCGACCCAATGCAGCAGCATCTCCGACCCCACACAGCAGATCTCCACCCCATGGTTTGGCCTTCATCGGAGTAACTAGAGGACGAATCAGTCGGATTGAGGAGACATTAGGAATGGGGGAGAGATACAGTAAAAAATAGGAGTAGAATCGGTATACTCTGTAATAGATTAAACTATTCCCCACTTCTTTATTTAATACTCTCTCCGTCCCAAAATAAGTGACTTGTATTCATTTTTGGGGTGTCCCACTATAAGCGACATATTTTCATTTTTAGCAAAAAGTCATCTCTCTTACTTTATTCTTCACCTACTTTATTCTCTCTCATACTTTACTCTCTCCACTTTAACTTATTTAAATACCATTCTTTAAATCCCGTGCCCAAAAGAAGTAGGTCACTTATCTTGGGACGGAGGGAGTAATAAAATTTGATGATAGGGCATCACGGCCTATTAAAATATAAAATCAGTCGGTTTCTTTTAACATACATGTTGATGGCGTAATTAGCAACAAATGAACAAATCCGCCACTCTATTAAGTAGTATTTTACACCACTTTATCTGTAACAAAAGAATATAAACCCGCTCTATAGTATTATTACCATAATAACATGTACCAAAAAAGAGCTGTAAAATTTTTTTTTTAGGAAACCTAATTTGCAAACATTTTTTGGTAGTTAAATTTTTAACTAGCTGTTTTACAACTCCTTTTTAATAGAGAATAGAAGCTAGTTTAATAATGCTATAATTTTTAATATATATATAATAAAAATATATAACTATTTATTTAAAAAATAGTTCAATAAATTGACCAATTTAAATCAAGGTTAAAAAATATAAGTAAGAAATAAAAGATTTGATCCCATACAATCCTATATTTGTACCTAATTTCAAATTTTAGTTATATTTCATCTAAAGAATGGTATTTCTTTTACAAAAAAAGAGCCGTAAAAGAAAAATCTAACAAAAATTTCAAAAATGCAAAATAAAAACAAACTTCAATAAATTATGCTTCCAATTCACATAACCTCTATATTTTACTTTGTGGAGGCAGTATAGCAAAACACGTGTCATATGTACAATGAAAAAAAAAAGAAAACGGCTTTAATTAAAAACAATGAATATTGATAAAACAAATGTTACGAAACTACGTCGTTTAACATCACAGCACCTAGTGCTGTGATTTCCCCCACAGTAGGGGATCCTCTCCCGTTATCACCATAATTATTATTATCACCATAATTATTATATGGAGTATAAGTTATTAACCATAATTTCATTTTACTTTTATTTCATTTATTGAGTTTTTAAAATTAGTTATAAATTACCAAGTGATTATTATTTTTATAATATTTTCTTAATTTTTTTTATATAAGCTGTAAAAATATGATGGGAGGTGTTTGATTGAAAAATATCTTAATACATGTACAGAGAGGGAAACATTTAATTACTACGTACTATTATTATAAATTAAAGAAATTTTTGAATAGATTTTGTTGAATATAGATATTCCTACGAAAATATCATTCATAACAGAAGATATAACTACATGATTTGAAATATTTTTTAAATAATTATTATTAATTATGTATTATATCCGACCCCACGAACTATATTTTATGGGTCCGTCATTAAATGATTGGCTAAGAATGATGGTATGATGTTATTTTAAGAGATGGTGACACTCTAACACTCCCCTTGTGATATATACTAATAGCAGTATATACCGCAATATATAGAGGAAATTGATCAAACTAAAACTCATTTTATACTAAGACCAATTAGAGCCATTAGATTAGGATGATCAATCGCTTAATTACGCTATGTAAGATTAATAAGATTTATCATAATACCCCATATATTTTTTAAAAAATTATATTTTTTGTATTTTCAAAAGTATTTTAAAAATATATAAAATGCCAATTGATTAGTTCTTATAATTTTTTAACTAATGGATTTGATTTTATTTGATTTTGTATTTATATTTACAGGGTGGTTTGATATGTTTGGCTTGATTTTGTTAAAAATAAATTGGTGGGTAGTTATTAATCTGCATACTACTTTTCAATAAGTTATTCTAGATTTTGCATCGTTTATAGTGTACTGTATATGAGTTTAGATTAGTTAGTCTGACTGGAAATTATTTGGCCAACCAAACTTCAGAAGGAATGTTAAAACAAATAAGTACAGTATATGATCTAGAAACGAAGACAATATTTAAGCATCCTAAAGTAAACAGTAGGAAGAAATTGATTGGATACAAGAGGTTAGTGAAGAAATCGATTGAGAACAGATATTTGACCAGAGTCTCCGTTCAAAAAGAAAACTTCCAGCGGAACATAAGATGACGACGAAGATGTCGTTGCTGAACTGAATCTGTAAGTTGGTTGCAGAATTTTTGTGCCCTTAGGACACGGAATGGTCAGAAGGCGATGCCCAGTTCTCATCTGCCACACCTGCGAGGAGAAAGTAAGTAACTTCCGACCTTGTAAGTGAATCCAAAATATTAGTACTATGCACGGTTAATTGAAACTAGTTATTAACGTTCGTCTGACAAGGCACATTCATGAAACATGGCGACACCCTTAGAGAGAAAGAGTTCAAGACTACGGCAGAATGTGTTGTGGTGTTGTTTCGTGTTCATGTGTATTACGCAGTTGCAAAGCAGAGGAAAATGTGAGTTTTATAGAAAATACATGTTGGTTCTTCCTGCTATAAATCAATTAGTAGTTGAGATAAAAGCTTCATCATCACTGACTTTATCATAATTATCTACAAGGAAAGCCAGTATTCAAGAGAAATATACCTCAACTATTCCTTTCCGTGGTGCATGGATTGCTAGACAGAGACAATAATCACTTTTTGTGTGTTCATAATAAGCAGGACGTGAGGCAGCTTTATCTTTACTGGCAAGCATCTCTACAAATAAACAGCTTGCATCACGATATCCCTGGAAAGTAAATTAAGGTTGTAGTATATGTTACATGGTGATGATGTAGAGAGAACTTGAAGCTCAAACTGGTAGAGTCGAGAATATAGTTATCTAAAACTCTGGAATAAGGCGGGTTTACTGGAAAACAGAATAGCATAGTTAAATTGTCAGGTACCTTCCATAAACGCACAACAACAAGAGCCTTAGTGTCTAAGAGCAAAATACGCCCAAGTGAATCGGTAATGGCAGCCAAAGAACCGCTAGGTGACAGTGTGAGCTTCTCACCCTTCCTTGGATGATCTTTCAGACAAGTCAGAGGAGAGGCTGTCACAAAGTGACATTGTCAGAAAAAGTCCAGCAACCATCTTAGATACTAAGATTGTGCAAATAGTTAGTTTGTGTGAGTTGGTCAAGTGGTAGATTGGTAATGCCTCTGGCCAGGGTTTGAGTCCCTCGTGGCACCGCCTTTAAATTTATATTCATTTGCTCATAAAAAAAATTATACAAATAGTTTACATTACTATTAGATAAGTATTATCTTCAGTGCAAAGAAAATATAGTGATTTGGAGATAGAAGCCAAAATTTACATGCAATTTTCTCACCTCGGGCAAATGGTTGAGATTTAGGTTCTGCTTTTTTAGGACTGTTTGATTCGCTACGCCAAATCAATTTCGAGAGTGAAGCTATTGTTGAAAATGTGGCAGGAACAACTTTTGACAAGATAGCTCCCACAAGTGATCTGCTGTTGTCAACTGAAAGCCTTCAGGAAAGTAAAATCAACCAATAAAATTAAGAAACATGAATCAAGGCAATATCAAGTTTAGGTTGAAAGAGGAAAAACTCCAAAGAAAATAAGTTAAGCATTTCAAAATCTAACTAACCTAAATGCTGATATGACAGCATCATCTCCAATGGTGACTGCACAATAGTAGCGCTGACTTGACTGCCAATAAAATCAGCTGAATTCAAATACCAGAATAAATTCAGAAACTTCCCAGGAAATTACAAAAATGACAGATAGAAACCACCACATTGTGGAAGAACTTCTAACTGGGGAAAGTAGACATTTAAAGGAAGTAACAGAAAACAAGAGACTGAATTTTTGCTTTCATAAGTACTATGCACCGAAGCATAGAATCGTTTTCAGTCATCAACATGATTTGCATAGTAAGTCTAATAGTCTAATAGAGGTTCCAGGCAATACCGGTTTGACTATATGACTACCTGGATTTCCATCAGCGGCGGGGGCATGACCCCAGTTATAGCAGCATCAGCACATACTCCATACTTGCTAACATTCCATAGTTGGTAAGGAAGGCTCCTAATTGGGTTCCCAGAACTATCCTGAAACGCATTGGAATCCTGATCCCAAAGCCGAGAGTTTGATTCTTGAAACCACTGCTGCAGCAGACTCTGCATTTCATAAAAGTTGTGTAAACAACACAATTTGAACAGACATTCATAGAGCAAAGAGAAGAAAAGATCAGGGAAAATCTCATCTTCACAAAGAACAAACTGGAAATCACTCCAACAAAAGAGAAAATCAGATACCAAGCATGGTTCAAAGCAAATGCACATAACAAAAGTTGGATGCTCAAGTAAACAACAACGAATTTGAAGTACCTTAATATCAGATCCATCAAAACGACCAACTACACCAGGCATTACAATGCAAACCTCCTCTGACGATGTATCTTGAGTCAGATCTTGCTTAATACCACGGACCCTTATCTTAAGAACCTTTGCCGGATTGACAATCTGCAAAATGTACACCATCAGCAGAAAATTCAAACAATTTAAGCTTAACTCTTGATAACCATTTATTTCCTCATAAGCTCAATACAAGGTAGACATCAAGAGAGTATGTAACTTCACAATATCATTGATCAAGTGGTCATCTGCCTCACTAACGTAAACTAAACACACACACAAAAAGCGTAATACGCACCTTATTTTCAAAGCAAGCAATGAGATGTGCTCTAATTTGATCATGTAACTACTAAAATTACACAGCATTTCAACAAACAGAAACACATAAACGCGCAAACATCGGCCAAAATCGTCGAGAAACGAATAGCTCATCCAATTATCTACACCACAAAAAAAAAAAATTGACAACTAAAGTCTGTGAATGGGACCTGTCTGTGGATGAGACGACCTTGGATGGAGAAAATCATAAGATAGCCGCAAGAGGTGCCGACGGCGAGAACTCTGATGTCGTCATCGAAGACTAGCCACTCGATGGCGGAGATGTACTCGGCCTCGATCGGGGAGAGCTCAGGCCTGATCTTTGCAGCCAGATTTGAATCCATAAGGGATCCGACGTTAATCGATTGAGACCAATTGAGGATGAGGATGAGGGAACGGTTGGCGAGAGCGATGGAATTGGTGTCGAGGGCAACAAGGAGATTGGGGCTTTCCACCAGCCATCCTTCCTTTCCGGCGCCGACAGCCGACAGATCGGCGCCGGCTATACATCCGAGCTCCTTGGTGTGATTGCGACGCCACATTGCCGGAAATTCAGGGCATATCACTTCTGACTCGCGTCGTTCTTCCTGTCGATTTTTGGACTATTATTATTGGAGTATTATTATTAGTCATTTTTCATATTTTTCGATATTTTATCTATTTTAAAATAAGTTAATTGCAAATTTGGTATTCATATTTACCGCAAATGTAGATATGTTATCGAATTCGAAGGGACACAGAATACTTCTCCGATCACTCTTGGCTCCGGCCAAACTCAGCCACCGTCGCTTTAAAGCTCACGCGTTTAGCTTCAGAAGATAATAAATCTACGCTACTGAACGCCACCGACCACATCCGCCTCCGGAATGTCGGCGGCGAAATTCCAGCAGCAACCTCCCTCCGCCGCTGTCTGCACGCTCCGGCGCTCTCTCCTCACTGTCGCTATTGTAACGCTCGTTTCCTTCACTTACGTCTCCCTCAAATCGCTACACTCACCATCTCTCCTATCCTCCCCCACTACTACCTCTATCGCCCGCTCCGTACAACCCTCCCTGCCCGAGGTACTATTCTTTCCATCTCTGCGTTTATGCAATTCCTGGAATTCACTGTTTTTTACGGTTTGATTCGATCAATTTCGTCGTTTTCTGCTATTAGGATGTTGATTACGGCGAAGGTGATAATGCGGAGAAAAGTTTGGTTGTGGAGAGAGAGAGAAATGAGAGTGACGATGCCGATGTATACCATTTGCCGAAGGTTTTTAGGTTGAACTATGAGGAGATGTTGAAGAGATTTAAGGTGTACGTCTACTCCGATGGGGATCCGAAGACCTATTACCAGACGCCGCGGAAGCTGACTGGTAAATATGCGAGCGAAGGATACTTTTTTCAGAATCTTAGGGATAGTAAATTTGTGACGGATGATCCAGATCGGGCGGATTTGTTCTTCATCCCGATCTCTTGCCATAAGATGCGAGGAAAGGTATGCCGACATTCGTGAATTTTGTTCCGGAATTCGGTTGCTTTTAATGTTTGTAAATCGGATCACTGGATACATAATTGAGTCTATTGAACGCTTTTCTTCAGTAGATGCTGTGTATCTTTTTTGCTAAAAGCGGATCATTCAGATGTTGAATTTTCAACTGCATTGATGTATCTTCACTCTGATGGCGTTCTATTTTAAGAGCTCAGTTTATCTTCTCTTGCCTTGTTTCTTAATTCATTTTTTCCTTTCGTAAGAAATTGTTTATCCAGTTGCCTCCTGAATAAACTGATATTGTTCCTTCTTTTGAATTGTTCCTCAGAATGCTTAATGATCTTGTTATTTGAGTGTGATAGTGTACGCCATGGTTAAATACCTATCTCCTTCCACTTCAATTGTCTGCTTTAGAGCTTATCACCATGATCTGTTTCATTGCTATAAAAGCAGAGTGCTAATGTGTATTTCACCAGCTCTGCTATTGCTATTATTTGTTATCTATAGGGACTCAGACTCATGTGAAGAAGGGGTAAAGTTTATGTGCAATTGCTTACCATGTGGTTTGAGTTATTAGGGATGGTTAATTTGAATAGTTTTGCTTGCATTCTTCTTGTGTTCTCTACCTGCAATACTATAAATTTTGAGGGTTTTGGTTGCTGATGTATGTATCTTTTTAAAATAACATGCAGGGTATCTCATATGAGAATATGACTGTAATTGTCCGGGACTATGTGGAGGGATTGATGTCCAAGTACCCATATTGGAATAGAACACTGGGTGCAGATCATTTCTTTGTTACTTGCCATGATGTTGGTGTGAGGGCCACTGAAGGACTCCCAAACCTTATAAAGAACTCGATTCGTGTTGTTTGCTCTCCTAGCTATGATGTTGGGTTTATACCACACAAAGATGTTGCACTCCCTCAAGTTCTTCAGCCCTTTGCCCTTCCTGCTGGAGGAAATGATATAGAGAATAGGTACTTACTTTCAAAATCTGGACCTATTTATTCTTCCTCACTTCATCCTTTGGTTACTTGCTGCTATGCTGCTTTCTTAAGGTGCTTGTTGTTGCCTCCTAAACTTATCGACTTGACCTTGTATAAAATATTTTTTTCAATCTGCTTTTGAGGGTAATAGTATTAAGAAATTTGCTACTAACCTCCTTGGCTGTGAGTGAAATGAAAATGTTTCATGCCTTGAAACCCCATGAGCAAGAAAATAATAAAGGAGACTTTTTTCTGATACTGCTGTCTGGATGAAATCTGGATTTTCTGTTTGTAAACTTTTGGCTGCTAAATTAATCATCATATGTTGCAGGACGACACTTGGTTTCTGGGCAGGGCATAGGAATTCCAAGATTCGTGTCATATTGGCACGGGTATGGGAAAATGATACTGAACTTGACATTTCCAACAACAGAATTAACAGGGCCACTGGGCATCTTGTATATCAAAAGAGATTTTACAGAACAAAATTCTGCATTTGCCCTGGTGGCTCTCAGGTCAATAGTGCCCGTATAGCAGACTCTATACATTACGGATGCATACCTGGTGAGAACTAATCCTTTCCCATCTCACCAATTCATATCCAATAATAAGTTTAAGTGGTAGTCTGATCTTGATATGCCAATACAATAGCTAAAACCTCACTAACGCAGAGGCAACAATCCTTCTTGTGACAAATGGGATCATGCATAGAGCAAGTCACTAAAGCTGCTATATTTTCCAGTTTGGTCTTGGTATATAAGATTAGAATGTAGCTGTGCTAAAAAATGGAGATCTAACTATAGAAATGGATATGTAGTAATCTACTGTCAGAAAAGGAGTACGACTCGTACAAGAAATACTTATGCCAAAAAAGAAAAATGAAGAATTTCAGTAACAATATTTGAAGAATACTAAGCATGTGATTTTTTTGGGGTGCATAATGATGCTTTAATTGTTATTAAGCATGAAATATATATTTGTGATTATTCAATGTCCTTCGTAACTCTGGTTTGATCGACTGTGGATTGTTTGTGCAGTGATACTCTCTAATTACTACGACTTGCCTTTCAATGACATATTAAATTGGCATAAATTTGCGGTGGTACTCAAGGAGAAAGATGTCTATCAGCTTAAGCAAATCCTGAAGAATATAACACAAGAAGAGTTTGTCAGACTGCACAACAATTTGGTCAAGGTATGGTTCGATTCCCACTGTTCGACTTAAATAGTCTGTCTTCACCTCCCCTATTCTGCACAATTAGGGTTTGCACCTTGGAGTGTAGAGCATCTGACCGTGTTAAACTTTATGATGCTCCGTTTTCAGGTCCAAAAGCACTTCCATTGGAACTCGCCTGCTGTTAGTCACGACGCCTTTCATATGATCATGTATGAGCTATGGTTGCGACATCATGTTGTCAAGTACTAAAGTCCGATCGCTCAACTCCAGCTCAACACATGGCCAGCTTTCGCTGGCTGTGAATATGAAAAAACTTGTATATTACTACTGAGTTGCAATTTGTTCATTCGTTTGTGACAATTTATCAAAAATGTTTTGGATCTGCAGATAGAAAAAAGAGGGATTGAGTGCGTTTTTGTATCGATACTAAAAATTTAGGTGGGATAGGGCCCATAGGGGTGCCCTAGTACACATGCATATTCTTCCCATTTACACTATCTGGAAAATACAGTATGGATCTTTATGAGATAATGATAGTTGAAGTTGATGTACTATATGTATTTAAAGGACTCAAATGCAAGAATTTTGGTTGATTGAATTTTAGTTCTATGGCCTTTTTGGAGTACTAGTTTGACAGTTGATGTGTGTCATTTGTGAAATAGTAGTACAAAGAACTTGAGAATTTATCAATTGACAGCAGAAAACATATTAACTATTAAGTGGAAACTGTGTGGTTTTATGCCACTAAATGACTTGTTTTGTGATTCCAACAGATAAGTTTTCAACTCAATTGAACCACTCTCATATTTAATATGCATTAAGTTCAATCACGATTTCAAATAATTGTGGTTATAGAAAGATCATTTGCCATGTCCAAAAGCCTATTTTGCTCCTAAATGTATGACATTTTACGATTTTGATTGCTTCAAGTCCTTAACATATACTCCCTCCGTCCATGAATAAGAGTCCCATTTTTCCATTTTGGTCCGTCCACGAATAAGAGTCCCGATTCATAATTACCATAAATGGTAAAGAGACCCCACATTCCACTAACTCATTCCACTCACATATCATTTAAAACTAATATATACAAGTGGGACCCCTATTCCACTAACTTTCTTCCACCCACTTTTCTTAACATTTTCTTAAAACCCGTGCCATTTAGAAATGGGACTCTTAATCATGGACGGAGGGAATAATTTATTATTTCCTCCGTCCCATTCTATATGGAACATTTCTATTCCGACACGAGATTTTATGTAATGTTGTTTTGTGAATGAAGTAGATAGAATGAAATAAGAGGAAAAAAGTAGAGAGAGTGATGTTTATATTTTTAGAAATGTGTCATAGAGTGGGACATCTAAAAAAAATTATTCACTCAGAGGGGACGGATGAAGTATTATTTTTTTTTTGAAAAAGTGATGATGCTATTAAATTTGACGGTATTAGTGATTTTGATCCGGTTAGTAACTTAAATCCTACCTACTAAAACACTAGACCAAAGTCTATATTTGGTCCAAAAATATATTATCATTTTAGGTTTTTTGTTTTAAACATATGATGATATGAACATGGTGTGATTTTGGTCGAGAACATTATGTTTGTTAACCTCGAGTCCTAAACATTATGAAGTTGTTCATATTTTTCCAAGAATTGATGGAGCAGTATCATTCTTACTACTCAAATTTTGACAGATATCGATGGTGAAGGCGTCAAGGCGGCCATCCATGTATCTAGAAATGGATGGTTAAAAATTAACTTCTTTCTTTTTCATTTATGGAGTAATTATAAAACCACTAGGCCTGAAACTGAGCCATTGTTCATATCTTGCATGATCAAATTCCAATGGTCTTATTCAATATTTGATGCCAAGAAAAATGTGTGTTCTTTGTATCTTGATATCTTTTCTTGGATTTTTTATTTTTTGATACTTATTCTTTCTAGCATCTTCTCAGAAATGTCTACTCGCTACTAGAAGAGGAGAAGGTACTCTCTGATACTCACAAAAATTGCAAGCATTTTCTGCCGCTAAACTGATTTCATTTTCTTTTCTTTTTCACACGAATAATCATTCTTCATTAACTAAAATGAAAAACGGAAGCAAGAGATAAATTTTCTAACTTTGTATCTAAAGATGGAGAACTCTACTTAAAATATAAACACTGATAAACTGAGAATGGCCAAGTGCAATGCTGTGCGAGATTGGATTCTCTATATAATTCCTACGTTGAATTAGTAGACACAAACAAGGGATGTTCTACAACTGGGTTCAGAGATATGACCAATGAGTATTTATCTAATTCACATACTCAAAGATGAGCATTTACATCACTACTTACGAGGAGAAAGTAGCTTATTTTCCTCTGAATCATGCTTCGCGGAAGAATCCCCGCCCATCAGCTCCTGGAAACCTTCAACTTTTACAGGTGGAGCCCTTGCCATTGACATGGTCCTGCGTACGAGAAAATAGGCATCAGATCCAAATAGCAATGGGATCCCTAAAAGACATGGAGATGAGGAAGAAATAGTTACGGTGAATGAATTTGTGGGATTTGGAGAGAATTCATAGGCCTAAAGGCATTGTTGTTGGCTTGAGCGTGAAAAGAAGATATTGCAGCTAGTTGTTGCTGCCGCAGCTGGGGTTGTCTGGGATTCATCGATGTGAAGGTATTTGTATCCAGTGGAAAATCGGATGGAGCCTCCATCTTCACTTGCACTAGAGGCCTATCCTTGTCGATACTCATGTTCATATTCATGCCAGGACGAGGTGTTGACTGTTGTTGCTGTTGTTGCAGCTGTTGCTGTTGGTGTAGCTGTTGCTGGTGTTGTTGCCGTCTCCTCATCCTTTCCCACTGTTGCTGTTGCTGCTGGAACGCCAGATATTGAGGATTATTCATCTGCTGCATTTGGGGATTCATTTGCCTTAGCATCTGTGACATGACCAGAGTAGATCGATTAGAATGTAACAAATATTGTTAACAGCCAAAAGTTAGAAAATAAAACGGTGACATGACCCGAGAAAGTTTATAGTTCAGGCTAGTTTTATTCCAACCTAATTGACTATTAATCAATCATTTTCTGACATGTACTAGTTTTCCTCGTAAATATGTGAACCAAACATGACACTTGCTGACAGACAAAAGCGAAAGGAAGGCTTCACAGTGGCTATCAAGCAAGATAAAGAAAAATTCATACCTGCTGAGACTGCTGAACGGAAGGCTGCTGCTGCTGCGGTAGATTCTGTCCCTGGATGCTCAGCCCTTGCTGCTGAGTTTGTGGAGCAACACTCTTCGAGTTATCCTTCATAAGTTCCACAAGGGTCCTAAAGTTACTGGAAATAAAACAGGGCAGAAGGTTAATGCTTATGGCAGTTGTCTGGTAACTGTACACTGATAATGTTATTAAGAACATAAGTAAATTAGTTAAAGTCGACGATCAGCATCAGATACAATCACACAACTACTGAGATAGTATGTATTTTAAAAACAAAATGGAAAACAACAAATTCAATTTATATTCAACAATACTGAAACGTACATCACTAACCTATATCCTGCAGTTTGAAGGAACATCTTTAGTAATTCAGTGGCTGAACACTGTTTCCTATAACTATCCGCAAGGAGCTTCAAGGTGCGCCCTAATTTATTGATATGACTACTCAAAAGTTGTGCAATAACTTCTAAGGAGGTGTCTGAAGAAGATTCAAACCCCACATTGTGTAGCAATCGCACTACCACTTTCTGTGAAATCCGTGATGCTTGTTCTTGACTAAGAAGCTTCCTGCTCCCTTGAGAACCATTCTTTCCCCAACCTTGTCCTTGTTCCATGCTGAGATACTCAGGTCGGATACCAAGTCTCTCGATCATAATAGGGCTCATCACTGGGCTCTTCGTCATGGTCTGAGGTAAGTTGTCTAAAACCCCATTGAACGGAACTTTCTGATTATTCTCAAGTCTCCTTGTTATAAGGACTGCACTATCAGGAACACAATTAAAAATGGACATTGTTTCGGGGAACAAGGGAGCATCGTCAGCCGGACTGCCATCAACCATTACCGGGTTTGATCGCAAGCTTGATATATTGTCCACAAAGGCTACTCTCCTTCTCTTGTGATTCTCAATCAAACTAAGATAAGTAGACATCTGCTCAGGTGTCCGTTTTTCAGAATCCCTATCCCCAAACATCAATGTATAAGATTTGGTTGCCCTATATTTCTCAAAAAACTGATTGTACCATGTTTCCGGTAGTTCTTCCAGCCTAAGTCTTTGTGATACAGCATCAACGTCTGGTTCACTAAATCTTGATCCAATGCTAGATGCTTTTGAGCGCCCCTGTACAGTGCCATACTAATGTTAATATGTTATACAGCATAAATAACAATGAAAAAGAACATTAGGACATGTCTGCATGTTCATGGATTTACAGATCAATAATATACACAACTAACAAAGCCAGATCATAAATTAAATATCCACATACTAAGATGGTTGTATAGCATGGAGATATTGGACACTTGATTGAAAGAAAATTTATTACTTCTTGTCTTTCATATTTTCTTCTTTAACAGCTGGGGATATAGTGGAGGGAGAATATTACCTGGCCTGGCCTGGCCTCACACTGGAAACTAAAACCGAATTCCAGTTTTCATCATGAGAGATGGCTAGATTTAACATTCTACATGTACCCGATATAAAATAACACTCCCTTCAGATGGAGGTAACATATCATTACTAGATTTTATTAAGACAAAATGGCAGTACAGCTGAAATGAACACTCCAATTGCAGTGCTGCATACTCGGAGTGCAGCTGCAAAATTTAAATAAGGCATGTGCAATGACGGATATGAGGGAGATGTGTGCTGAGAGAGAGATATTGATACTCATAGGAATCTACAAATTAGGCTACATGCATATTTTCTCTAATTAGTAAAGTAGCATATCTGCCTGGGAAAAGCACAATGATAATGGCGCGAAATGTCATCAAATTGTTGGGTTTAAGTCTAACGTCTTAAACATCTTGAATATTTCATATTTTCTGAGGGGTATATAGCCGATGTTGGACACCGAACATTCTGGACAAATGACAATAACCAAGCAGAAAAATGATCAGCAACCGACAATGAATGACATGGAGGAAAGATCGATAAATTTATCTCAAAACTAAGTACGTTACTAACACCAAATTCCAGTTGACGTTATGAGAGATGGATAGGTTTAACATCTAGAAGAAAAGAAAGACATTCTACATGTACCTGATATAAAATAGCCCTCAGTCCAGATGGAGGTAACATATCATTACCAGATTCTATAACGACAAAATGGTAGTGCAGCCGAAATTGAACACTCTAACTGCAGTACTGCACACTCAAAGTGCAGCGGCAATTTAAAGAAGACATGTGCAAGTGCAAATTGCATGACTTATATGAGGGAGATGTGTGCTGAGATAGATAGAGAGAGAGAGAGATTTTGATACTCATAGGAATCTACAAATTAGGCTACATGCATTTTTTTTCTGATTAGTGAACAGCATATCTGCCTCCGAAAACAACAATGATAATGACATGAAAGTTTGTCGTCTTAAACATCTTGAATAGTGAAAATACATATTTTCTGAGGTATATAGTCAATGTAGGACATCTAACATTCTGGATAAACTATAATATCCAAGCACAAAAATGATCAGCAACCAACAACGACTTGGAGGAATAACTCATTACGGAAGGGTTTAGTGATGAGTGAGAATGGTGATTAAATTCAATTCAAGGTAATCTAGTTAAGTTTCTCACAAGCAAATGCTCTTTCTAGTTCTCCCTAAATCTACAATGCATCCATTTCTTCCCTGTTCAATCGATTATACCCACAAAAGACACGATAATGCCGAAAAACACAATTAGATAAAACAATAAAAGACACTCCAATGAAAACCGAACAAGCTACTAAGATAAAAACTTAAATACCTTTGATGATGTAGTACTTGAAGCAGCAACGCCTGGGTGTCGTTGGTCCACATCTTGCCCACCATTTTCCAACGTAAAATACACATCATCACCGTGCAGCTCCAGATCTTGACCAATTTATCATGTAAATTTTAATTATCAAAAGCACAGAAAAGAAAAAAATAGTACTACTAACATCAAAAATTGGAAATAACAGAAACAATTGCTGCAAGCATGGACGTTGTAATTAATGTGGATGAATAAGGCAACACTTCAATTGAATTTCCACAACAGTAAGAAAGCGAATTAAACATTGGAGTTCAAACTTACGACATCAATAAACTGATTTCAAGCAAAATTATAAATCAATAAATTGATATAGCAGCAGACAGAAAACAAACAAAGCAATCGTAACTCACAACCAAAAACCTAATCACCTAACGAGACCTAAACTTCTTCGTTTCAAACCGAGCTAAAAAATTGGGGAAAACACAAAGTTATAGCAAACGGTAACTTCGACTCACAATTAGGATTGAGCTTGGAGAGAGCGGTAGGCTGCGCGAACAGAGATACGGATGCCTTATCGAAGAGAAGAGCGCGGGCTCGGAGCTCGAGCGAGATCTGCGGCCTAGACTTGGAGTCGTCGGGAAGCATAAAGGAGTCCCAGGCTGCCGGCGACGAGAGGAACGGAATGAAGGAGGAGTAGAGTGCGTCGCCGAGCCACGACCGCCAAATACCCTGGCTCTCCAGCTTGCGCGCCAGCTCGTAGCCTCGCCCGTCCTCGCCCAACAACGCCATTCCTACTTTGAATTTTGCTCTGCTGCTTTTCACTTGATTTTGCAGATTACTTTACTTTCATTTTTTCTTATCACCCGATTCTAATTGGGCCAATTTTGGCCCATTATATTTTATTGGGTTTACCATGATAACAACATTGGGCCTACTATGGCCCATTATTATCTAATTGACCCATTTATAGAAAATTCATAGTAATAAAAATAATGATATGCAATCATATCATATAGTACTAATGTACGATCTATCTTATCAATTATAAAAACAAAAGGCTATTAAGAATTGCTATTATAAGGGAGCACACAATAAGGATATATTAATGGGGAGAATTATTGGATTGGTTGAGCTAGAAGCACTTTAGTGTGATAAATGCTCCAATATAGATGCACTTTAGTGTGATAAATGCTTGATTACTGAATATTTTGCACTATACATCTCAGTGCAGATCTATGTCACTCACACAGCCTTTCTATACCTCTATAATATTTATTTGAATTACACGTTTGGGTTTTTATTTATTATGAGTATGTATAATTAGGCCACACACCCCTAACCAACCCAAAATCAATTTGCTTAAGTAATAAATAATTGTATGACTACATCACATTAATATTTGTCTACTTCTCAGTTTTTTTGGTGGACCACCTTTTGAGTTCGGACTACCAAATCCAATTAGCAATTTCTTTTCATAAATATGATTACTTTTTTTTTTCCTCTTTTGGTGGCTTGTATCCAGTCAAGAATAAACTACCTTGGATTGTCGTGATCTTTTTTTCTAATTTGTATACAACAAGTCATTTTTATGTCGCAGGATTTTCATAGTACAACTTTTTTAATAAATAGAATTTTAAATTCATTCTGAATCAAAATCAGTAAGCAACAACAAGAATGACAAGAAGCTCTACGCACACAAGGCTTTTAAAATTAGGAAATGGGCGAAATATAAGGATTGAAATAAGTTTATCTAAAAAAAAGCCTTACTGTATTTTGCTATTTTGTTTATTTCATAAAATTAATTTATACTAAATGTTTTTTCATCGTAAGTTTAATGATGTGGGTCTCGCTATTTACTATACTAACTCAACGGAGTACTTTCTTCTGATTATCTTTTATGTTTTATTAATTTTTAGCATTAAAACATATATTATTCCCAAAATCTCTACGAGATGAATTAGGTATAAATTTAAAAATATTATTGTGAGATGGTCTCACACAAAAATTAGAATTGTATACCCCTTTGACTAGGACATGTGGACTTTGTGAAAAATCGGTTAAACATACTTCTCTAACTGTATTGACATTAGTGACTGGTGAGGTTGGTGGATTCATCAATTATGGATTTCGTACACATTAAACCTAGTGATATTATAATCTCTTTCTTTCTTTTTGTTTCCTTTTTATTTTGGAATGCGCGAGCAATTGATTTAGTTCAACCACTATACCTTGAAGTCTTAATTCCTCTGACTCTTGAGTAAAAAAATATCTCAAATCAATATCAATAAGCAAATTATATAACGCGACATTTTATTTAAATTTGTTGGCGAAAATAAGTATGTATAACAAACAATAAGTTGAATTTACTTTTTTGTGTGGTGGATTTTATCTCCATCTGATCACGAGAATGGACAAGCATGAAGGAGATATAATTGCATGTGAAAAGGTTAAAAATATGGAAAACTCACTTATGTTAGATTTAATTTAGTGATTAAAGTTAACCCTTTGTTCATGCTTGACTGATTGTTTTATAATCACAAACAGCCAACTAGATGTAAGCTTTATGGGATTTTTTAAATTAACTAAAGATTTTCTATAGAACAGTTTAGGCTAAGACAGTAGTAAATCGAGATTGTTATTATGATTTGAAATATAGTACGCAATAGGGAAAGATTACATTAAAAATCAATTTAAGAAAAAAATGCGAACTATGATTCATCCATCATAAGTATATTATATATTCGTTGCGACATTTCCGAAAATACTTGAGTTAATTTTGTGAAATTACATATCCAATCCATAATGCAATTTAACTTGTAGTATAGATTGCAAAAATAGATCATAGGCATATTCCTATGGATCAAGGGTTATATTTTTGTGTTGATCTTTTTTTAGACGAGAGTTTGCTACTCCTACTCTCTTCCCTCCACCAGTTTAGGCATAATTCACTATTTAATTACCTTGATAGTTTATTGCTCACATAATATTTAAATTTGTGAGTAAGAGTAATTGACTAGAAGATTGAAGGTTAGAATGCAATTGGTGGAGTAACGCGTGTAGCAAACCCTCATCTACAAAAAAGAAGATCAGATGTAATAGGTTTTCGATAATATGTAAGTACATGCTTGTTATCCTTTTACTAATCAGTTGTGTGTCAATCTAAAATCATCAATTGTTTCATAGAATTAATTTAAGTATTTTTTTAGAAATCATCATATGAGATCATTCGAAACGAGGATCTTCATTATATCCCAAGTTGTTGTTAGCTTGGTTGATGTTAGCAACATTGGATTTTGTTGTGTTGAATTCAATGTCTAAGACATAATTATGCAATGACTAGCGGAGTCAACCACACTTGGTATGATGATGTTCGATCTTAGAATCGCTATGAAAAATTGACTAAAACCCTTCACTTTTAATGCCTTAATTTATTTCCCTTCGTGATGTAGTGTATTTTGATATTATTTGGGAATTTTAGCTTCCCCATTCAGCTCTGGTAATTTCTTTTGCTACATATGACTTTTTGGAGTTAGATTCAATTTGCTCTAAGCTGATTTTTAGAGTTACCGATTTTGCTTTCCTAGGTGGATTATGGTTTACAGTTTTTTGCCCTAGGGTTTTCTTTTATTTCTATTTCTGGTTATAAGATCTCAATTTAAGTAGATTGTTTTGATTGTTACGTGAGTGTCGCTTGGATTTGTTGTCTGCACTTGGAATCTTAAATCATTGAGTTAGTTTACAATAGGTATGACGATGCTTCGATCTGAGCAAGCATCGCTTTGATATATGAGCTAAACCCTTAGCTTTAAAATTATTTAGTTGCTAGAGACCATTTTATTATGTTTGGATAGGCGGTGTCCAATTTTTTTAGTCCGCAATATTATGTTTGGGTTGGCAGCGCCTAATTTCGGATTTTGGCTTAGTTTTTGTTTTCCTTCGTAATTTCTTTTTTTCACTATTAGTGATTTTCTGATCTCATTTTGAGGAGTTTGTATTGCTTGTCATGTTCACTTTTATTTGTTGTGTGTTGCAAGATCAATACATCTAAATGCTTGATATTGGTGTGTGAAGCTATTATTTAATTTTATTAATATTTTAATATATGTTTCTTGGTATAGTTGTTTTGCTACCTTTCTCAATGTAATATGCTTGCCAATTTTTGGCTGGAGCATTTTCATTCATAACAGAAAAAAAATCAAACGCTTGGGTATCAATCAAGATACTTAGATCGATTGAAACTTTCACAACAAAACTCGATTCACAATATAAATGTATAAAAATTCTAGTGCACAAGTTCGTTCATAGTGATTATTTAAATGACGCCTTACAATTAATGGGGGGGAAAGTAGATGCTTTTGATAAAATGGAAATATTTGGAATTGTTGCAATCACAATTAAGCAGCCTTTACTTTCCTTAGAAATGAAAATTGGCTCAAATCTGAAGATTAAACATGTGATAATTTGACTTTGGAATCATTAATTAATTAAGCCAGTTGTTTTCCCTACTCATAAGAAAAGGCGTACAAATAATTTGAGAAGAGTCTTATATATGCAGTATCACTTATGTTACATTTATAGTCCTTTAATTTACCTAAAAGAGTAGCAAATATCCGATTATTTAATTTTTTTCAAGTACATACATATTTGAGCCTGAGACAAGAACTCAACATTATTATTTATTTGATTATTTCATAGTGGATCATTAACATGTAAATTACTAGAAGGTAGATACTAGTACTAGAAATTAGGTAGAATATATTGGAAGAAAATAAAAATGGGCAATTGATCGGTATAATATACCAAACATAATAAACTGCATTTATGAACATTTACGTAACGAAATTATTTGATTGTCGATACACCCTACCCAAAATAATAATTATAGTAGTACTATTCAAAATGGTGATAGGTCATCAATTGTGAGCGTAGAAGCGGCAGTTGCGCCCGCAGTCACGAACCGCTAAGGGAAATTCACATCCTAATTAAACCAGCTTCCTCATTTTTCATTACACTATAGTACAAATTCATTAACAAAATTATTATTATTATTATTTTAACTAATTCGTGGCCCATAAATATACCGTTAATCTATACTCTCTTCAACCATTTCAGAAGCTTTCTCTCTCCTCTGTTCTTGCTGAGCGAGAGAGGGAAACAAAAGCTCTGTGTTCAATCATTTCTCCATGAAGATCGAAGGTAATCTCATACTAGTATTCATTACAACCTTAAAAAAAGAAACTCATGTAAGAATATTGTATGGCAGCAGAGTGCAAAAACATTCCAAGAAAGCAGAGGAAGAAGAAGAACCTTGAAAAGCAGAGGTCGAAAACAGAAGATGAAACAGAGTCCCCTGCATCTGGGGCGAAGCTGGGAGAAACCGATGAGGAGACGTCTCCGAGGGGAGTTCTCGACATGGTGTCGAGGCTCGACGAGAAATCGGGGGAGCTCAGCAGTCTGCAGTGGAAGAAGATGTTCGGGCAGGTGAAGAAGACGTCGTCCGTATGGAAGATTTCGACCATCTCGTTGCTGGGAGGGGGTAATGGGATGTCGAAGAAGGCGCAGAGGAGGAGAGCGCAGGGGAGGCGGAGCAACTCTGAGGACGCCGGGGATTTCATCATGCCTAAACCGTCGTGGAGGAATTTCAGCTACGAGGAGTTGAGACATGCTACCCATGGATTTAGTTCCGGTAAGAGTTAGTTTTTTCAGTTATCTCAGATTTTTTTTTGTTTTTTTTGTTGTTTTAGTTTGTGTGTTAGTTATATGGAATCTTGAAAAATAAGGGGTGTCTCAAGTTGTTTTGGTAAAATCAAGAAAATGGTTGATGATTGTTGCTGTTTATGTAACAAGTCAGCAAAAGTAGTTGGTTGACATTCAAGATTTTGCCTTACTATACTAAATTCTTGAATCCATTATTTGTCATACTTTTTAATATTGGCTTCCATCAAGAATTTCAAGTTGAGATTTTGAGTCTCTCTCTTCTCCTATGTTTACTTTTGTTGACCTATATATTTTAACGGTCGATCTTGGCTTATATCGATCTACATTGATAGACAAAATGATCGGGAAAGGGGGGCACGCAGAAGTGTACAAAGGAATGTTACACGACGGTCAAGTTGTGGCAGTGAAGAAGATAATGAAGGGGGAGAAGAACGATGAAGGAAAGAACGGTGATTTCTTGGCTGAGCTCGGGATCATTGCCCACATCGACCACCCCAACGCTGCTAAGCTCATTGGCTTCAGCGCTGATCAGGGCTTGTACCTCGTGCTACAATACTCGCCCCATGGAAGCCTCGCCACTTCCCTACACGGTGATGTTCCTGCTTTTGTTGATGCTGGTCTTGGATTTGGACTATATATGATGTTGAATCATGTCTGATGAAGTGTGGTTTACTTTTTCAGGCTCAGAAGATTGTCATCTGGATTGGGGGACGCGATACAAGGTGGCTATCGGGGTGGCCAAGGGCTTGCAATACCTGCATTCGAGCTGCCAGAGGCGAATAATCCATAGAGACATAACAGCCTCAAACATCTTGCTCTCTGAGGATTATGAAGCTCAGGTTCTTGTTCTGGTTTTTCGATGTTGATTCGATACAATGTAACTGTCTTTGTGTTTGCAGATATCAGATTTTGGACTAGCAAAATGGCTTCCTGAGGGCTGGGCTCATCTTGTTGTCACTCCAATCGAGGGAACTTTTGGGTACGAAAGTCGAAAGCACACTTTTTCTTCACCCGTTGCATCTCCCTTTACATCCGTACTAATGTTTACTAAGTCGAGATCAGGTATATGGCTCCGGAGTACTTCATGCACAGGTTGGTTAATGAGAAGACAGACGTGTTCGCTTTTGGGGTTCTATTACTCGAGCTCATCACAGGGCGTCGCGCAGTTGATTCCTCCAGCCAAAGCCTGGTGATGTGGGTATGTCTGTGATTTGGTTATATTAATGCTGATGAAATAAAATACGAGACTGAAAAGGCCCGCATCTGCTGTCAGGCAAAGCCTCATTTGGAGAACAGCAGCGTGGAAGAGATAGCCGACCCTAGGTTAGGCGGGAACTACGACGTCGTGGAGATGAAGCGTGCAATGTTCACAGCATCGACGTGCATCCACCACCAGCCTACGCTACGGCCAAACATGATGCGTGTAACTAACCAACACTTTCTAATTAGTCGAGATACACATCTGCGAAAACCCTTCACGCCCACGTGTTTTGTGCAGGTTGTGCAGCTGCTGAAAGGCGATAACGGGCTGGACATGAAGCAGAAATCCATGGGCGAGCGCGTGCAGATGCTGCAAGGCGACGACTATGTGGAGGACATGAAGCTGATGTCGATAGGGGGACGAACGCTGCACATAGATGCCTGTGACGCAGAGGACTACGACTCGCCCGCGTACCTCACGGATTTGAATCGCCATATGCAGCTAGTTATGGAGTAGTGTATAATATACATAGCAACAACACTTTCAAGAATCAGGAGAGTTGAAGTTCCATGTGTTTCTCACCTCTTTTTTCTAGTATTGTTGCTCAAAATCAAGTATGTACAGAGAGCTGAGTGTACTTTTCTATTAGCTTTTTTTAAGAGGTTTGGATTAGTAGACATGTCCAAATTGAACATGAGACACAATCAAGATCAAGGAATCAAGGAATTAGAGAATATATATTTTGTGTGATTTTTATATATATGTGCTAAAAACTGCAGCAAAATTTGAGTGATTGCAGGAGCAGATAGTGGCAGTGGAAAACTGATTGAAAATTAATCCACACCAACTGCTACCTGCATCATTCAACATACATCTAAACAACCAAAGCTACTTACACCACATATTCCCATCTTCTACCTAGAAACTAAAACCTTCCATTTCATTGTTCACAAGACTAATAATCCTAAGAGTTTATATCAGGTCGGACGAGCGAGCGACACTATGGTTAGTCGACAACGAATCCCCTCGAATAGGGACTATGGGTTAAACATTAGTAGAAGAAGACCAGTATCTTTGGCTAAGTGTAGCTAGCATGTTAATAGGTGTGGTGAGGCCAGACGAAGTACTCCCCCGGCGCCTGCATCATGTTCATCGGTGTAGTCAGAGAGGAGACCGAGCTGGAGGTGTCGGAGGCCACCGGATCGTTGGGGTAGAGGTGGTGGAAGAGGTTGTGGTGGTAGTACGGAGTGGAGTTGTCCAAGGGCACGCCACATGGGATGCCCGAGGATGGCTGGATCGCAGCGAAACTGATGCTGCTGCCACCGCTGCTGTTGCACGGAGTTTGAAGCATGCTGCTGCTGCCCAGAGGCAATGCTTTGTCGACCCCCTCGAGGGAGTGCTTCAGCCGCTTTGCGGTCCCACCAATGGGGAGGGGGCTCTTTGCAATCGCCTCGACGTCATAGCGGTTCATCTCGAAATTCGTGACCGCGTTTATCCCTCGGAATTTGATCGCCGCTATGTCGTACGCCTCTGCTGCCTCCTCTTCAGTTGCTGCAACAAGAACATGTCAGTTTCGTCATTTTTCGTTATATATCTCATCATCGACACGAAAAGGAATCGGAGCGTACCAAATGTACCGAGGTAGAGATCTTTGTTCCCTGCAACACGGCCGATTCTTGCTTGCCATCGGCCTTGTTGATGATGCCTGTGGAAGTAAGCAAAATATGCGCTTAACAACGTGTTTTTCTTGATGAATAAACTTAGAAATTAACCTTGATTTCGACGAAACACACCTTGTAACACCTCTGTAGATTGATGCTCCCCTTGAGAAGCCACTGCTTTTCCTGAAAATATTACAGAAAATAATGATTTAGGCAAAAATGTGATGCCTTATAAATAGAGAAATTTTTCCTGAGTAATAGTATAAGCAAACCTTCTTAGTGAGGCTATGAACTCTTGTTTAGTCATATGCTTCATCTCCTCCACTTCTTTGGCGTAATTCGACATCTAAAGCCGCAATTCTCGGATTAGGATTATAATTCACGATAACAACCATCCGGTTTCAAGAAAAGGCGATTTAGAACTCTACCGGGAAATTAGTAGTAGCCGTAGGACCCCAGTACTTAAGAGCAGCCAAATCATAAGAACGTGCCGCCTTGTCTTCCTTATCGTATCCGCCTGCATTCCCAAATCACATGATAAACACTCACATCCATGAGATGAAATTGCATATTTGAACAAAGTTGTAGAAACAAAATTAAACGTCACTCACCAAGATAAACTGTAGCATAAAGTTCGCGTTTTGAGCAACACCGACACGATCATGGTCCATGCAAAAGACGATACATTGCGTTAGAGCAAACAAACAAAATGGGTACAAAAGCAAGGAGAGCTTCTTTATGTTAAAATTCAGCCATTCTACTTACACAAGACAGGCTCATTTTTTACCATCAACTCTTTTCTTGTTTTAACCTATGTCACATAAATTGCAGCTAAATTGGCAAATGTCACAGCCTACACTAGATAACATTTTAGTCCCAAAATTATTCACATGTTCCCATCACTAAAAATAACAACACACATTTCCTTGTCCCAATTTCCCAATATAGCAATGCATGCGATCATCACACCCCATTTTATTAAATGATGATGTTAGTAGATATACTTGAAACAAGAAACTTTTGTTTGTGGTGATGCCCATTTTCAAAAAAAGTGAGCAAATTCCAGAAATTAAGGTGGGCATTCAAAATTTCATATTTGGTCAAACCTCATCTAAAGTCATTGTCCCATGATATAAAAAGAGGCAAAAGCTAAAGTAAAAAATTCTGATAAACATTTCAGAAATTCAGACCACCAGTGTTCAGACTATGTTCACAGCCAGATGCTTGTGTTACACTTATTACAATCAAATCTAAAACAAGAATAATTTCATTAACTTTTGGGTAAACATTTCAAGAATTCAGATAACAAGATCAAAAACTTTCAAGTACATTTAGTACTACACTATTTCTCAATCAATCATCATAAAACCTGATTGAAAGATAACAAGATTCAATTTTTCTACACAATTTTCTTGGTATGATGGAATTAATTGATTATTCCTCGAAAAAAGTACAAGCCCAGAGAGAGAAAAAATGAATTAGTTGTACCTTGACGCCCTTTTCTTGCTTGGCCCTCTCTTCTACAGCTGTTATCCCATAGATGCGCTTCATATCTCCCTGTCCATCTATGTCTGCAACATCACAAATTTAATCAGATAATCAAATAAAAATCAAATCTTTTTATCTGGGTCATGCATGTAAACAGAAACAAATTCTTCTAAATCAAGAAAAAGATTGGATTTAATAAAAAAATTATTCACCTAGTGACACCTCTGTAAATCGAAGTTCTCTGACCAAATGTATCGGCGATTTTTTTGGAATCCGCGGCCACGACAGCTTTATTGGTGTTGCCGTTGTTGTCAATGTTGACGTCGAGAGACAACCCATTATTAGCGGCGGCGGGGGAGTGAGAGTAGGGCGCCAACTCGGTGGCCGACTCAACCGGAGACTGAGTCTTGGCGGCGAAGGGCGAGTCGTCGACGTTGGAGGCCGAGTTGGCGGAGAAGGCCTGGAACCCAATAATGCTCTTCAGATCTTGCTGCTCGCCTCCGTCGAAGTAGGCGGCGCCGTGGTGGTGGTGGTCGTAGATGTGGGTCAGGGAGGAATCTTGAGTTTCCGTCGAGTCGCCGGCGGCGGCGAAGAAATCCTCCAGCTTCGGCGGTGGCTGCTGCTGCTGCTGCATGTAGTGAATATCGTCGGCGGCGGATTTGTGGCTCGGCCACCCTGAAACAGTGAGTGTGATAACGAGTTGTTAGCGAGTTAACTCAGCCAATACTCAATGTGCAAATTAATTTAGTTTTCAAAAAAAAACGGAGAGATCGAGGTGTTTTAGAGTGAAGTTTTTATTGAAAGATTCGTGAAAACGTCCAGAAAAGCTGAGAAAATGCATACCAGTGGTGTAGAAGTTATCTCCGAAGGAATAGTAATGGTGGGAATGATTAGGGTGATGAGAAGAAGAAGATGAAGAGGAGTTGAGCATTTCCATTGAAGAGAGAGAGAAAGAGAGCCAGTTGTTGTCGGGCGCCATCTTTTTAATTTCTTCCTCGGTTTATAATCTGAAAATGAGAGAACATGAGATTAAGCACAAGTAAAAATCATAGTAGTACTCCACTAAGAAGCAGTAGTAGTACCTAATTACTTAATTAGCAACATCCATTCATTAATGGAGTGGGATTAAGAAGGCCAAATGCAGAAGTTTGAAATAAAGGCAGTAAAATTTAGTCAATCAACAGCTAGCAATAATAAGTAAAAGTGGTGAGAAGTTAGAAGGGTTTTTGTAGTTTATAAAGATTTAAATGTAATGTGTATGTAATGTAAGAGAGAGAAGGCAGATGGAGGAAAGTAATGGGGAGGGAAAGGCGGTTGAGTCTGCCATTCGGCGTAAAACCAGAGGGGAACGAACCATGAGGTTTTCCTTTTTCGAATTAAAGAGATGATTTTTGAATTATTTAGCATAAAGGTGATGAGATAAACAATAAACTCGACAATTTTATTTTTATATTATGCGGCAAACGTCGCGTAAGATGCGGGAAGGCGGTCTATCTACGAAGTTTATCGAGTTTTTAAATTTAAAGGGGATTTTTTAATTTCGTTTGCACGAGAGTGTCAGGGCGTCATCCCCTCTTAAAATAACATCATTCTTAGCCAATCATTTTTACATGTGGATAAATAATTAGCTTTTACGTGGCAAAAAATACCCTAAAAAAAGGTCAACAATATTTTATACACTATACAACAATTTTTCTCGGCCAGCAATATTTTGTAAACCCTCAGTCCCATAATAGTTGGGACAAAACTTTTGGGCACGGAGATTAAGAATTTATATTAAATAAATAGGAGAGATGAAAAAAATAGGAAAGATAAGAGAGAGTAAAGTAAATGATGGAATAAAATAAGAGTGATTAGATGTTTTGTCTTTTGTTAAAAAAGGAAATGACTCAACTTTGTTGGGACGGACTAAAAAGGAATACGACTCAACTTTTATGGGACGGAAGGAGTACATTATACAACAATCTATAGATTGTTGTGTAGCGTCTTTAATATTGATGTATATGTGGTATCACGGTGTCACTCTAAGAGGTATTGTCATTTTAACGTAAACCTTTTCTATATTTTCAATATGTTTTCGCCTGCTATAATTCTTTTCAAAGTACAGTTAGTTTTTAATTAGAGTGAATTATAAATTTAGATTTGGAGAATTTAGTTTCAATCTTTTTGGTACCTCAATAATTTTTATTAGCACCATTAATCTATAGACATTGTATAGGAACCTGTTAGGTTGAGATTTTTTAGCCTTATTGAAAATTGAGATGTATTTTTTACCACTCATCCACAATATTTTCGAAATGTCAACTACAAGTAGATTATGTCAACTTGGGGGTATTATCGTTAATAGCTTGCATATCAAATGTCAACAGCTTATAGTTGACATTATATATGTATAGTTGTCATTATATGTGTGTAGTTGACATGAATTATATATGTAGTTGACATTATATGTGTAGTTGACATGAATTGTATATGTAGCTGACAATAAATAAATAAATAAATAAATTTTAAAAAAATTTAAAAAAAATAAAATTAAAAAATTACTATTATTGAATAAAATGTATCATGAAATTATCATTCTGCCCTTTTATAATTAATTAATTTAAAAATATTTTTTATGTGACAAATTCTAAATCACTTATTCAATGAAAATGAATAGCTGATAATGTATCTCAATTCTCAATTAGACTAAAAAATTTCAATTGATCGCTTTGTCGTTGTATAGTCACATTCGAGAATCTTTTGCATTATATTTTAGATATTTGAACCTGTTTGGATTTTCCATAAACTATAGGAATAAAATTACCCATTAACTATATATCCATTAATATATGTCATTCAGATTTATCTAAAACAAGCAGCACTAGTATTAATATTTCATTGGGTACTTTCATTGCGATTTTGGATTTAATTTTTTTTTTCTTTCTTCTCATTATGGAGTAGTATTATTTTTTCTTCTTTTCTCCTTTTTCTATTTATTATTTTCAAAATATAAATTTAAAATAAATTAATTATAAAATTCAAAATCGCAAATTATTTAAGCAAATTCGGTTAATGATTAGTATAACTAAAAAAGATGACCAATAAGTAAGTGAAGTGGCAACTAATTAAATCATGCCCTTTTATTTTGGATGTATACATTTTAATTATGTTGATAAGTATTTACTTAATAGGAGTATGATATAATTAATTTTAAAAGTATTTTATTTATATATTGAAAGTATAAGACATTTTTGGTATATAAATCGGAGTAGTTTAGGATTCAATCCAATAGTCACTCATTTATTTAGGATATTAGATTCACAAATGTATAATAACATAATCGTATATTGCAATATGATTATTAAACTTTATTTTGATTTATATTAATATTTTTACAATAAAAAAATAAGAAGGAAAAAGAATAATAAAATGAAAAAAAAAAAGAAAAAAATTCATAATTAACTGAAACAAAAATCACAAAGAAGGTACCCGACAAAGTATTTAGTATCACCACATATTCTTAGTCAATGGACAATTTTTTCCCTCAATTTAAAAGGAGTTAAAATGGTGGAAATGTCAAAGAATAGTGCAAAAGTCCCTCTAAATCGTATTACGCCATATGTTCAGGGACTAATGGTACTAATAAAATTATCCACCATCTCCAACTATTTACACTAAACTAAAATCTATTTATGTGTGAATATCATACTATTAAATATTGATCTCCAACTATTTACACTAAACTAAAATCTATTCATGTGTGAATATCATACTATTAAATATTTATTTTACTTTAATCAGTTATTCTAAACTCAAATTTAGATGAATATTCTCTATATTATATTTTTTTTCACTCACAAAATTTAAAAAAGTGACTTAAGTTTATTTTAGTGTAAACCTAAAGATAAGGAGTATATTTAACTCAAAAACTAAAAATGAGATTGATTTTAGAGTACCATTAAAGCTAATTATCTACTATTTCAGTTTAGGTCTGAGCGTGCAATTGAAAATAGTCTTATAACTCAATTTCCTAACTCTTTTAATCATCGTAGGCTTTTGATAGGACCACAATATTACATAAATAGATTACTTAGTTTCGTTGTCAACAATACATCCCTTAAATTCATTCTTTCATTATAGTACTAGTAAGTTGTACTACTACTATTATTTATGAGTCTCTTAACTATTTCATGTAATACAAGTAGATCTGTCGGATCTATAATCTTGACCCATTGGAAAATTCATGCCAAGTAGTACAAAATAATACACGTAAATCTGTAGGTTTTCAAAAACAAAAACAAAAACTTGAATGCTTTTACAAAAGTTAATGTTGTTCTAATGTTTTCCAAATTATAGTTTTGCATAATTAATTTGTTTCAAAATCACTCATTATTCATGCTACTACCATTTGCAATTTTTTATTATGAAAAATAAATATTTTAAGTAATTAATTAAATTCTTACAATTATTATTATTCACAAAATTCTAAATTTTAACACACTCAACTAATTAAATTATTTCCAATATTACTCATTATTCGTGCTAGTTCACTTTGCAAATGTAGATTATTTTGAAAAACAAATATTTGCATATTTGATTAAATAGTGTTACGGTGTCATTGCACTTTCTGACACTGCTCACTCTTTCAAAGTTGACGACGATTTTAACAATTGTCACTATACAATATTTTGTTTCTATTTCTTTTTATTTAAATATTGAGCCATAATACTAATTTGGTCTAAAATATTCAATTTTTGAAAATCGGGTCCAAAATATTTGAAATGATCCTAAACATTTGGCATCGTTGTCGAAGTGGTCCTTTTCCGTAAAAAACTACCGGTCAACGCCTAATTAATGAATTTTTAACTTAATTAATATACTAATGCATAACTAGTTAAACAAAATTAAACATAAAATTAATAAAATGCTAAAAAATTCCAAAATCGACTATTTCTCCCTCTTTTTCCTTCTCTTCCAGCAATGGACGGCGACGATTTTGAACTCGGACAGCAGCAACGCGGAGAAACACACGATGACGACGATTTGTGGAAGATCGAGCAGAGAGAGAAAGACGCGACGACGTTGAGCGCCGGAGAGAAGAAGAGAGAGATTCCGATTTAGGAAGAACGAAGGAGAGATGGAAAAGAAGGAAAAAAATGGAGAAATAGTCGATTTTGGAATTTCTTAGCATTTTATTAATTTTATATTTAATTTTGCTTAATTAATTATGCATTAGTATATTAATTAAGTTAAAAAAATCATTAATTAGGCGTTGACCGTTAGTTTTTTACGGAAAAGGACCACTTTGACAACGATGTCAAATGTTTAGGACCACTTCGATAACGATTACAAATGTTTTGTCCTCGATTTTCAAAAAGTAAATGTTTTAGACCAAATTAAAATTCTGACTATATATTTAGGACCAATTTTGACCTTTAGTCTTAAATATTTTATTTCTTCAATCATCTAACCGTATATGAGTTGCTTTTATAATATTGTTATGGAGCTCCCAGTGTTACAATTTTGCCTTATACTTACATATTATATATATTAATACATTGTGCTAAGAATTATAGTGAATTAATCGAACATTTCATGTTATTTTGAATTAAAATGATAATTAAATAATGAAATTTTAAAGTCATATCTTTTTGCAGAACCTTTATTATTAATATTAGTCAAAATAATATGTATGTTATGATATTTTTTCATATACAAAAGAGAATTTTGGTGAAAATAATAAAAATGTCGTTATGTATTTTTTAATAATATTAGGAAAATGGAAAAAACTATTTATTTTTTAAATGTTGGTTTTTGAAAATAATAAGAGTGTCATTTTTTTAATAAAATTAAAAGAGTGAAAAGATTTATATATATATATATATATATATATATATATATATATATATATAGGGGTGCGATCATATCATAACTCATATTTATGTGATAACCTAATAACCCTATCATTTTATGGGTCAAAAGTATCATTTTTACTAAAAATGATATTTATACACGATAAAATGATATTTTTTCAGCATGCATAAAATGATATTCTGTTCCATAAAATGATATTTTTCGTCCATAAAATTAGGGTTATTAGGTTATCACAATAAATATGAGTTATGACAAAAACTCATGTCAATTAATTTGAATGAAGCATATGTTGAATCATTTCAAAACCTACTGGAAGCAAGTAAAAACATGTTGTAGTTTCAAGGTATTACGTACAGAATGAAGTAATAAACCTATACAATGAAGTAAAATGGGCTAGTAATGAAGCAGAAAAAATTTTCACAGCAGCACATCTCATCAAAAAAACTAGATCTAATGGCCCAGATTTGGTCTCTAGTTCGGTCTTTAAAATTGGTTCGACATTGATCACAACTCATATATATATATATATATATATATATATATATATAGGGTCCTATTCTAATGCTTATAGCACTCTAATCCAAAATCAAGACTAAATCTCCACCCTTGGATTTTAAAATGAGTGGATGAGATTAAAGCTCACAAAATCTCAATAAATAGTTGACAAAATATCAACAAAATGGTAATATCGTCATTATGTTATCATATGATAATTTTCGTGAGTGTTTTTTTATATCAACATTGTGTATTACAAATATCAACAATATGACATTAGAATATCAACACAAGGACAAAAAAATATCAACACATTTTTATTGAGATTGGACATGCATAATATTGAGATTTTGCCTACAATATATTGAGATTTTTTGTTGCATTTGTTGAAAATAGCTGCTTTATCAACATGTACGAAAATTGAAATATAATTTATCAAATTTCATCACCCGAACATCGTCGGAACATATGCAATTGAGATCTCGTTGAAATCCTATTAAATTATCTTTAATTTGATATATTTTTTGCGAAAAAATAATTTAAATTGAGAGAGTTACGTAAATTTAAAGATTTGAGATGATTTTGATGAGAGAGAAAGTAGTTAGTTATAATTACTACATATAGGATTTGACATTAATACCCTTTTAATTTAATTAATAATTATTTAAATTTAAAATATATTACATTTGACATTATATTAACCACAAGATCTTCAAATCTAATGGTTGAAAATTGGTCTCAATTTGAGATTGGTAATTAGTTAGCAATTGATTACATCCCATATATATATATACTAACTATTCATGAATACAGTAGGATATTTTATAAGAAATAACATGAATATCAATGTAACAAAATAAAAAATGCGCTAAAGAAATCCAAAATCTTCTTCGGAGTTTAAGAGCCAGCAAAGCTTTTTTATGAATATTATTATTTTTATTTAATATCTATATAATTCATTTCTAAATTCAATATATTCTATCAAAATTTCCTTATAACCACCGTGAGCTTATAGTTGTTTAATTTCATCCTTCTTCGTATCCCTAGTTGTGCCTATAAAAGGTATGGAGGTGTAGATGGATATCAAATCACTAACTCAAAGCATTTCTCCAGTCTCTCTTATCTGTATAATTGAACTCTAGTATCTTAGCTTGCATTTTAGGAGCATTGTGTTATCCATTTATCGATTCTACCTCAAGTTCGTCGGTGCCTACGACTTTGATGTGCTTTTATTTGATAGGAGGAAAATAGTTTCATCGCCTAAAAGCTTTTAGATGAAAATGCTTAGTCATCCGCCGCCACACTCTAACTTCGTCGCTCCTCCGCCACAACGCATCCAATGCCCACAGACCAAATAGGAAATTAGAAGAGGTAGTTATCAACAACAAAGAGTGGTGGTCGGAGTGGAAGGAGACAAGGATGTGACAAAGAATATTGGGCGAGGAAGAGAATAAATGTTTTACATTAATGGATGCGATGTTGAGTTGTTTTAGACCTAAAAGTTACTCCCTCTGTCCCATATTTTATTATTTCGGTTCGTCCCACAACAAGAGTCACATTTCACTTTTTTTTTTACCATAAATGGTAAGTAGGTTCCACATTTCACTAACCCACTTTACTCATATTCTATTATAAAATCAATATAAAATGTAGATTTCGTATTTCACTAACTTTTTCAATCCACTATTTTTTATATTTCTTAAAACTCGTGCCTACACCAAATATAACTCCTATCGTGGGACGGAAAGAGTATAATTTTGACTATTTTTATAATGTAACAGTAAATTGAAATTGTGATGATGATAAAAAAAGAGTATAATTTTGACTATTTTTATAATGTAACAGTAAATTGAAATTGTGATGATGATAAAAGTATTGAGATTTTGAGTGTAGTATATAAACTCATATGTCGACTCAAATTTCATCTATGCAAAGTTTAAATTTAAATTATACATTAATTAAGTGTTTGGCTTTTAAAACAATCAAAATAAAATATATTGTAGTAGTAGTATATAATAGAGGATTTAGTATCATACATCATGATATACTAGTAATATAAAAAGAGCATGCAAAGTACAATCCGTGATAGTCAAAATTTTCAACTCATAAGTTTACAACTAAATAAATAAATGTGAATGCATGGGCGTATAATTAATCAAAGACGGATCCTACTCGTCGTTCTTATCTTAGACTTAGGTTAGGAGTAATCTTTTCCCCTTTATAAAAATATTTTATACACATTCGAATTTCCGAACACCGAAATAAAATACAGTAATTAAAAACTAAAGGGGAGAGAAAAGAGTTATAGGCTCGTGCAATGCAATCACTGCCTTTTGACCTTTGACTAGAGGCACGTGCGCGGCATCTTTTGACTCAAATTTCTCGGCGATTGCGGAGAGGCGCACGTGCACTTCTGTCTCCTTCTGGCTTAACTGTTGTTAACGTAATTAATTATTAAGATTTTTAGTACTAATAATATTGAAGTTTTGTTGGGAATATTATACGATTATCATCATGTTTAGGATTCTTTCATGCTTGTATTATATCCCTGCCATGTCAGCATCCATGGCAGAAATGTTCATTCATCATTTGCTAGACCCAGTTTAAGTATCAGATATATTTAAATATTTTTATTTTTATTTTTTATACTGGATATGGCACTATGGATTATGTATAGAAATAATATTATGTATATAAAATAAAATATAATTACTTCTGATTTAATTTTAACATAAAATCTTGATCATTCTTTTGTTTGTTTGCTCTATTAGTATCTATTCGATGTTAACGTGTATTTGCGGGTTAATAGTGAGATTAGACCGTAGTTAATAGTTTGAAGAATCTTAAAATATTATTTATTTTTATGTAATGAGTTCAGGAAAATTGTTTATTATGTTTATATTAATGTTGTTACTGTGTTATCTACTAGATTGCAGTTGTAAATGTTCGGACACAAGGAACTCACATGTTCCCGAGAATCTCATACTATGTTAATATAAAAAAGGTTATACTATTTTTATCATAAAATTATTTTAAAGTTATATTTTCCGGCTTTAATAATTATATCCAATAATCCAATTATTGCAACAAATGGACATGCAAAAAGAATGAAATTATTTAATTTATTTTGAATCTACTTTTATATCTTAATTATAGTTAACAATAAACACATGTGTGGCCAACTTTCTACAATGCAAAATCTTTTTTACATTAACTGATTAACCTCATACTTCATGTGTAGCAATGAAAGAAAAAGACAAGCAAACGATGAAGAATGGCGCAAGCATGGTAGAAATTTTAAACAAGAAGAATGGTGCAGCGCAAGAAGATGCAGATTCATAAAATTAGTGAGAGAATTAACAGCCCAAGTTTTAGTAAATGCTAGTAGTATTTTCGATTATTTGACATAGAAGGTGGAGTGAAGGGTGGTTTGAGTGATTATTATATAAATTTAGGGTAATTGTATGATTCGTATACTACCTAATACTCATCTGTCCATAAAAAATAGTTTTGTAATTTTTATTTTAATCCTTCTATCAAAATACGCAAGTCTCTATCTATTATATAGTAAGTTCCACTCTCTAATCAGGTTAATCTCATTTTTCATTAACAATACTTTAATAATTTTTTTCTCAATACTTATTTTTTACTTTACCAATTTCGCATTAACACTTGTGTTGTCCCCTACTAAAACTATTTTTTTTATGAACGAAGGTAGTAATTAATAAACCATATTTTGTACGGCTAATCGGGTATACTCGTGTACTCATTCGGGTATTACCCGATAACGGAAACATTTAATTGGATGAAATCCGCTCCGGACCCGTATCCCTATATTTTTGGTTATCGGATCAGATCGGAAATGATATGATATCCACTATCCGTTTGGACACTCCTACTAACTATAGTTTGATAACCAAAAACCGAATGCAACTTAACTATGGTGGAATCGATGAAGTAGTTATTTTTGTACGAAATATTTCAATTTGAGAAAACACTATCTAATCCTGTTAAGATTCACAAACCCAAAAATGGAGTAGGTTGGGCCAATTAACAAGTGTAGTTAAGATAACAAAACACAACTTTGTGAAAATGTTAGTAGTAGATAAAAATATGAGAGTGCTTATTACATAGAGAGTTAGCATGAAAAACACACATGTCATGTCTAAGAAAACAAAGATTGATAGAAAAAAGAGATTCAAGAAGAGTTATTATGAGAGGAGAGACGAAGCCCAGCTCTAAGCACCTGATATTTCCTACTAGGATGCATGCAAGAGAAGAGGGAAACCTTAGGCTTCTTGGATGACTTAGTCCCAAAGATAAATGATCTCAGCGGCACTTTACCTCTATTCTCTGACTGCTCTGATATCCCAAACTCCTGATCTAGCAGCCCCAGCGTCTTGTTTATCTGCAGCTCCAACATGCTTACGTGGTCGAGCCCCACCTCGAGCTCTTCTCTCACCTTCTCATTCTCCTGCTTCATGTTGAGCACCTCCCCTTGCAGCTTGGCCGCCTGGTGGCTGCTGAATCTCTTCTCCACCCCTCCTCTCAGCGCCTCCGTGATCTCCTCTTGTATGTTGCATAGTGAGGTAAACCTGTTTTTCAGTTCATCCGTCAACGGCGCGCTCTGTTCAAGCCACACTGATAGCTCCCTCTGTATGTCCCTCAGGTGCTTGAATATTGGGACCACTTCTGATTTTATCTGTGTGTCTCCTCCTCCTCCGTTGTCTGTTTTCCGCCTTTCTCTCAGCTTCGACAGCTCCTCATCCAAGTCTCTGACCTCTGTCTTGAACTTTTGTATCTGGTGGAACGCGGTGCTGAATCTGAACCAGAAGTCTAGATTCTCATCTAGTATGGCGTCGATGTCTGCCCGTAGCTTCTCCTCCACTTGTGACAGCGACGATGCCATGAACACCACCCTTGTCTCGTTGGTTTCGTCTGTCAAGGGGGGGCCTCTGATGTCCTTGGTGAGGCTTACATCCTCATTTTCTCCGGGCTGGAAGGTTTCGTCTTCTTCTGAGATGGTGGAGAGTGGGGCGGTGGCCCCTTCGAGGGTGCTTAGCCTCATGCGGAGATTGGTGATTTCATCGTCTCGTCTTGCGATGGCCTTTTTGAGCTCTCTCATCTGTATGGTGGTGTCGAATTGGCTGTCCCGTTCCTTTCTCTCGACCTCGTTGAGCTTTTTCTTTACTTCCTTGTAGTTTCTTAGGATTGTGGTGTATTCTTTGAGGAGGATCTTCTCTCTATCCTCCATTCCGCAGAGGAGAACTTGCTGCCAGCTGTAGTCGTCTTTGTCTTTGTCTTTCTCTTGCGCCTTCGCCTTGGCTCTGCCTCGGTGTCTTGGCGAATCTTCGGAATCTTCTTCTAGAATCTCCGTAATTGTTTTGCGGCTAGAGAATGATGATGTTTTCCTTACCATGTTCTCGTTGTGTTCCTTCTCTTGCACGGTTGAGAAAGAGCGTCGAACCTTGTTCACTCCTTGTTCTACACTGTGTACCTCTCTCACATCTTTGAACACCTCTTCCTCATCTTCGCTCGCCTCTCGTGCGGCCAGACTCTCTGAGGCGCGGCCAGCATCATCCTCACGCGCCTCCACTTCATCAACGTCTACCCCTTGTTCGTCTACCTCAGAGGCGCGACCTACCTCCTCGCCCGTCTCTGCATCTGTTAAGAGACTATCATCAGCATCTGTAAAGGAATCTGCCACTTCATCAGCCTCCACACTGGTTACTTCCTCTGCATTCGCCTTGACATCATCCGAAGGGTCACCAGAGCTCGTAGGAGCGGCCACCACGCCATCCGGATCACTAGAAGAAGGCTCAAGATCATCCTCCACCTTCACACTACTCAGCCTCTCTGAAAGAGTGTCAATGCTCGTTTTCGCCTTGGCAAAATTCGTTTGAAGCGTATTGTTGCGGCTCTCAACATTCTTGTTCAAATCTTGCACCTTATTAAGCTTCTCCTCCATTTGAATGACCTTGGAGCTCAACCCCTCAGTGTCTCCACCAAGGCTCCCATCCTCCTCCACCTCCTCCAAACTCTGGATCTGCACATTTAGCTCATCGTTCTCCGCCCTCAACGTGTTCACAAGAACCGTCTGAGACGACACAGCAGTCTCTAGCGTTATCACCTTATTCACCAACAGATCAATCTTCTCAGCTAACTGTGTGACAGACAATGAGGCCAATGAGCCTGTGTCCAAGCTCTCCTCCAACTTCTCAGGCAGCTCCTCGAGCTCCTTCGTCTCCTGCAGCAACGCAGCCAAGTCTTTACTAAACTCATGCGATAAACTCCCCGGCCTTTCAGCCCCATCACTCTGCTCAAGCATGTACTTCTCCCGGAGTGACTTCAAGCGGCCGCAGGCAGCCTCAATCCGTTCATACTCGTCCTTAGACTCGAGAGAAGTTTTGTCTTGCTTCTCCTGAAGCATAGCGAGCGTCTCCTGGCACGACTTCAAAGCGGCCTGAGCCATGAGCGTACGAGCCTCCTCGTCCTCGATCACACTATCCATACTAAACTCATCCTGCAACCTACAAATCTTCTGTTGCATCTCCATGACTTGGCTCTCAATCCCCCAATACTTAGCTATCCCACTCTCGAAAGAGCTCTTCACAAACTCCTTCACAGTGTGCAAAGACAGAATCTCCTTCTGCATCCTGTTGATCTCCTCAAGGGCCTCCTCCTTGGTGAGCCCCGAGACGACAACAGGTTTCGGACGGCTCTGATTCTTGACCTTCTTGGCCTGAAACTGCTTTGAGGCCTTAGTAATGATGGTCTTGAGATCCCTGACCGGGGGCTTGGGGATCTTCGACATGTTGGTATCCGGGACGACAAAGTTGTCCGGGATCTTGGGCAGGATTTCGTCGTCGTCTGCCATGCCAAACTGCACCTGCTCAGGGAAGACAGTGGCAATGGTGTGGTTGGCGTTTTGGAAGTCTTTGGATAAGAGGTCGTAGCGATCGGCCAACGAGCGGAACACCTTGAAGGCCTCCTCGACCGCGCAGATGAGCTCTGGCCGCCTCTGGTAGTACATCTCCGCCCTCTTTGCAAATGAGTCCCCATCTCCTTCAATCAGGTGGAGCATGCCTTGTACCTTCTCTTCCATGTCTGCATTTTTCCAAACAAAATTTACAAATTTTCAATAACACGGAGTAGTATATTATTATCAACATTTGTATACTAGATTAACATAGATTTGTTGTCCAAAAAACAGTGAGAAGCATATGTATTTGAGGTTGAAAAAATGTGGGAAAAAGAGTGAGTTACCTTGAAGGCTCTGTTCGAGCCATTTGGATTGCTTAGTGCGAATGTGGCTGGCCCACCACCATGAATATGCATGGTTCGCAGCTCTCTGCAACATCTCCGATCTCTACCCTTTCTTACACAATTCACATGGGACTGACTGATCAACAATGAAACTCAAAAGTTAGCACAACATTAGGGGGTTAATGGCTATGAGGATTTTTCGCTCCTTAATCTATTCTTGGAATTTCACCTAAAATTATTCCACATTAATTCCCAACGTGGCCACCACTGCCTATTCCAACACAAGCTGCCAACTTCTTTGCACTCAACTTTGTGATCTATTCTACACATTGTCATGGGAATTTTTTTTATTTAATTTATTCATTTATATTATTATATACAATTGAATACAATGAAACATGATTTTGTTAGTTAGTTCCAACAAGAAGTTAATCTTCAACGTGAAAAATGGAATATTAATATTCTTCACAAATTATTCACCACAGCATCGACTTTGGGTGAATTAAGATATTTATTACAAATAGAGATAGGAGACGTATCAATTATTTCAAAATATCAAATTACTGGAAGAGTCAGAAATGTGGAAGAGGTCTGCTGCTAATCTAACATCAAAGATTCACAAGACCAAACTCTGCCAACCGACCAATAATTTATCTATCTGTACATGTTGGATATATATCTTCCTCTCTTTTTCAACTTTCTTGTTAATTTTTTTTCCATTTTACTCTTCCAAAATAACCAAACACTGCAGCGGTCCAAGATTTACAGACATCGTCTCTTGATAGAAGTGTTACCACTCATCGTCCAGACTGGCACGATGGAAGCAAAGGATCGTGCAGACAAATATGAAGAAAGACGTGAATTCAATGAACATTGCTCCGGTTCCAATCAAGCCGGCGTGCCTCAAAATGATGGGAATGGCCATGCTCCCAACAGCAGATGCACCTGTCAAGAACTTGGCAGCATCTATCCAACTGCTTGGAAACAACAATCAAAACTAAGAAGATTTGTAATTAAAGAGACAAAATTTGAAACACAGCAACTTTAAATCGTGCAACCATGGAATCAAAGTAATACCAAGTACAGGCATGGCTTATTTCCATATAAACATACTAACGCAACCATTGAAACACGGATTATAACAAAGTGTGAACGGAATTCCCAACAAATTCCCACAAGATGTCAAACATTGGTATGCAGTTTCTAGATGCGTTCTCATCTTGAGTCATAAGCATAGAATTACTCACCCTCCACCTTCTCGACTGGTAAGGAATTGAGTGGTTCCACCACCAAAGAAAAGACAAGGCATTGGCACCAGAACATACATCAGAGCTGAGAAGAAAATTCACAACAAGATCAGGTATTGAAATGTAATGACCAACATCATTTGACTAAAATATCCCCTCCTCTAACCCATCTCCAACGAAAATGCAAAGCCTTCATGCAAACCTGATAACATTGGCCACCAGTTGCTGTATATCGCACAAGCCTGCATTCAGGAATAGTGTCAGAGCAATCAAAAAGAGCAATATAAACATGTTTCTACCAGCATATTTATACCAAATTACACAGCACTATCAGAAAAAGAAGATAATTATAATAATTATCAAAAATGCATGAGCCTACATGGAAAATTAACACAGTAAACTGTGGTGTTTTTTCATGTAAACAAATTTAGACATGATAATGATGGAATATACATAATCATGTGATTAAGGACCCTTATATTAACAATTTAACATGATAATCAGAAGTTATTTCAGAATTGTGGAGATGCAAATAATGAAAATTAAGAGCTTAGTCAAAACCTACCAAGATCTGGAGCAGGATGCTAGATGAAAACATGAATGCAAGTCCTGCAAGACTGGATATCCAATGCCAAGATTAATGGTCAATAATACAGCAGAAAGGAATAAAAAAGTGCTGATTTCTACACTTCGCCTCTTCCCTTCTCATTCTAGTGAAAGGAAATAAAGTGCAGATGTAAGGAATAAGATTAAATTAATAGATTCGTATTCGTCACTTACACTGCATGCAATCGAGTGATCGACCAGATCAGTCACACAGTACCGGAATAGCGTACCAGCATAAGTTGCAAGATCAAAACCACAATATAAAGTAGATTAGACATTGCAGTAAAAATATATTTACAACACTACGAAAAAAATGCATTTAGGTTAAAATCAAAAAGAGGTTTAGCAAATACTGCATGTGAACTAGCAATCATACTAGTACATGCTCCAATCTCTAATAACTAATGCATACTGGTGGGTAGAGATCAGTGATGGAGCCACTTGAGCTCCACAAGGGACAAATGCCCCTCATAAAAAATCCCCTACAAGCTATTTTAAAAAAAATTCACTATATATGCCCCATCTCAAATCCTCAAAATTTCCTCATATATATATATATATATATATATATTTTTCCCCCCCTAAATTAAATTCCTGGCTCCACCCCTGGTAGAGAATACAGATAAAAGATTCATGCTTAAGTTAATTCGACTGAGTCACTGACAACAGTATTGTGAGCAACACTAGATCAGAATGCAGAGATAACTAAGTTTCACCAGAAATATCAGACAATGCAATTAACAAATCAAACTATGATACAGAAAACAAAATAACAATTGTCTCCTTTAATTCCAAAATAAGGATTGAGCATTAAATGCCAAACAAATCATCATGAATATAGAAAGAGAAGGCATAAAGGTACAAACCTTCAATTGTCATTGCCATTTCTGCAGGTACTTTACAAAGATACTGAAACAGACTCCAAGATTTTCAAGTCAATTTATCTGCTTCTGCTACAAGTTTAGGAGAAAATAAATAAGAACAAAAATGGAAGAAATAAACTCGGACAATAAGATATTCAAAATGACTGTATCTCCATTTATCTTGTATTAAAACACAAATGTATGTGCCAGAGACATTATATTGAGATCAGAGTTTAACTTACTATACATCTATAACTCATCATCTAGATATACAATTCAAATGATACACTAGGCATTGCCATGAAAGTGAATTCTTTTGCATCTACAGAGGGAATTATGTGCATGCGGTGACAATAATGGTTGTGAAAGTCATAAATTCTACCATAGCATATTTCCGTCATTGAATTCACAACCTCGGAAAACCTAAAGCTTAACAAATTCTCATATGCTAGTAGACAAAAAATTGAAGATAGAACCTTTTTTCCTCTCAAAAAAGAGAGAACAATTATGAGGTCATCTTTTCCTGGAAACTAACAAATCTAGATTTTCTAACCATGATAATCTAAAACAGGTTAGGTTTCAAGCGTAGAAGTTTGATTACTAATTTCAATGTCACAGTAAAGCTTTTGGTCTGTGTCCGACGAAGGTAAATTATCAAGAACAACTGAATCCCTAATAAATTGATAAGCTGAACAGCTTAAAATACAAACACGAGGAAATTTCTACACCACCAGCTTCAATCAAGTCCCAGAACCCCTAATACTGTGCAAGGCACAAATCCAACGAATCAAAAAAAGAAAAAAAAATTAAACACAATGAAGAAGAAGAAGAAGAAGAAGAAGAAGAAATGAAGAATCCGCGAGATTATCGAGCACAGGAGGACTAGAAAACAAACAGCATAAGCTCGTAACTTGCACAAACGAGTGAATGAACCCCCCGCAAAATCCATAGCACAAACAACAAAAAAAATCGAAATTTGTAAGCATATTCTTACCGATCAAAGGAATTTTTGTTCCGCAGCAAGCAATACAAGAATCTAAGATGGCAGAAGTGGTTAGGGTTTGGGAGTCGGAGTTCGCAGCATAAAATCTCGTAGTCGTAGATCAGACTGTTAAGGTCAAAGGAAAATTACTTCAATTATAAGCTCGTATTTCAATTTTTCTTCTTCCTGCTTTTTTAGGATTTAACTACAAAAGGCAATTAAATTTTATTTTATTATCATAATACTGACACTCTACACAATTTAATATGCATATTCCCAATGTAGAAATAAATTTGTTACTAGTACTATTAAAATCCAATTTGGAGATTATATTCCATTTTTCATCGAGTAATTACTTTTCTACACAAAAAAACGAGTAATTCGACGAACCCATATAATTTGCATAGAGAGAGAAAGAGGGAGGGGGGAGGCGAATTGAGGAAAATGACTGTTTCTGGTTCTCTGCAGCTCTCCCTGCAGCTCGGAAATTGCCGGAACAATTGGCGCAGTAAGAGATTTCGGGTAATTATTCTATTCGAACAGTCTAGTTTTTCATTCCCAAGTCAGCTATCTTTTCTCTGATTGTTTTCTAATCATAATCAATTTCTAGCTGCAGAATCCGAATGCAAAAAGCAGATTATGTGTATCGAGCGATAATCTGCCCTCAATATCACTGGTATGTTCCGTGATTGGATTTGTTTTATTTTTGAGCCCTATTTCTGATGGTTTTCTGGAAGGGGGAATTCTCATTTTGTTTTTGCAGTTTATTTTTGGTTAAAGGTCTCGATTTTATAAGGATTTTTTGTTCGATGGGAATTGCAGGGGATTTGTGGTTTATTACAATAGTAATTCGTGTTTTTGGTAAACCGAATGTATAGTGAATTTTATTGTACTAAGGATTTGATTATTGTATGTAATTCATGAAAATTTGGCATGCATGTTAGTTCTTTGTTCTTGGCCGCTCTTGACATTATTATTCAATTGCATTTTCAGCAACACCATTCTTGGAGTTCCAATGTTTCGAAGAGAATAAATCCAAGAGTATGCACCATTCCTTGTAGAAATAACCAGCTTAGGTGCCATTGTTTTTTAAATCCAGGCGCGCCTTCGGACATTAACTATGTAAAGAATGCAACCTTGACATTAGCAAGGTAAGTGCTCCTCTTCAACATCTCTTTTCTCGTCTGGTCTTTCTGAGAAGAATGCTAAAGCCAGAATTAAGCCTGTTGAAGCATTAGTTATGAACATGAAAAAGTTGATCTGATGTGAAACTTTGTTATACATTCAGTAATTGTTTTTCTGAATATTTCTTTAGTCAATTCTGGTAAGTCAAAAATTTGTGCCTTGCAGATCATTTAATCGTTTGCAAGGAAGTCCTCTTGTGATTAAACTGGCTTCAGCAGTCAGTATTATTATCTTTGCTGTATGGGGACTTGGGCCACTTGTGCGACTTAGCAGAAACTTACTCTTCCATGTATTGCATTCTTTTTCATATTTCAGTCCCTGTTCCTTTTTTTCTATTGTTTATACCTTTGTATGATGGGCCTCTGAAACTTAGTTCTTAGTTGAGTGCTGGACCTTTGTAAGTCATCAACTAATCAAGTACAGTAAATTTGTCACACACACAGAAGGGTGATAATACTTGGAAAAAGAGTAGTACTTATCAAATCACAACATCTTATGTTCGGCCATTGCTACTATGGACAGGAGCAATCATTATTTGCAGGTTAGTATGTTTATTAGCAAAAGATAGAAAATCAGATCTCACAGTTCACTTTCACTAAACAAGAATTTGTATCTTACAGAGCATTGGATCCAGTAACTATACAAACAGAAGCAGGTCAGATTGTTAAACAAAGGCTCCTAAATTTTGTCAGATCTTTGTCATCAGTGTTGGGCTTTGCATATTGTCTGTCAAGGTCCGTATTGATATCTTTTTACTGACAGGTGTTGATTCCTAAAGATTTTTGTTTACATTATGTTGATACTCTATACTCCACTTTCTTTTGCTTTAAATTGATATTATTAGAGGTTGGTTCCTATCATTATTTTCACGTATTTTGGCAGCTAGACTTGCTAAGGTCCTCGGACATATTCATGTATATACATCTGAGCTTCCTGCTGGTTGAATATAGCATTCATTTATATTTCATGCTCATACATCATATACTTAAGCATTTAGAGATTCTCGTGCATATTCATATATTCATCTGAGCTTCCTACTGGTTGAATATAGCATTCATTTATATGTCCATGCTCATATTATGCGTTCGAAAAGTTACTTCATACACTTATGTATTTGGAGAATCCTTCACGTCCTTCTCAGATAAGATATCTCCCTTCCTTGCTTTAGTAGAATTCCAACACTTCATCATTTGTCCCATTTTTTTATCTTCTTTACTCTTCTTTCTGAGGTATCTGTTTGAGCAAAATATACAATAGATAAGTCCAAATATTATATGAAATGTCCTGATAAAGTAAGTCGGGCTTTGCACATAAGTATTCACAACACTTTCTGCCATATCAGAATAGTAGCCTGGCTAAAGTACTTTGAAAGCTTGCTCCTAGGTGATTAATTGTGATCAGTGTAATTCCATTTTTTTTATGATTTTAGTCATAATTTTACGTGTCTATCTTAGTTTTGATCTCCATATCTGATATTCCAATTTTTTTACTTTTCCAGTTGATATCTGAGAGAACTAATGTCAGATTTTAATTTTTAATTATTTTATGCAGTCTGATCCTACAAGCACAAAAATTTGCAATGGAGACAAATGACTCCAAAGATACCAGAAATGTATGCTCCCACTCTTTGTTTCATGCTACAGGATCTTTTAATGCGCTTGTACTATTGTTAGTGTCAAAAAATTATTTCGCTTATTGTGGTGCACGGATACTTAAGTTACACCACTTTACCATACTGTTGAAAAGATTAGCCAACTGCATACTTGCTTAATCTACACTCTGTCCAATATTGAGTTCCTTCCCTTGAAATTCTTCTGCTGAAATTCTTACATAATTCCATAGTGCTTATCTTACCCCTGTAACATGTTTCTTATAGACTCCCTGGATGTGTAGTACTGTAGTGAGAACTCACAACATAAATGCTCATATTTTTAAACAAATATGAAGTATGAACCATTAAAATGCTTGCAAATTGTGTACATCCTAGTAAATGAAGATCTTATTTATCCATACTAACATAGAACTCTCTAACCGCTTAAACATTCCAGTTAGTGATAAGGCAACATGTGTTCATTTGTGACAATTGTATTGCTAATGAGCTATGTAGGTATTAGTAAATAAGGATCCTGTCTTATTCAAAGTAGTCCTGTGACTCACCAATTAAAATTCCCACATGAGTGAGCAATATTCAGTAAAGGTGTTAAAAGGGTTTCAGTGGACATCCAGCAGTTAGGGTCAATGGATAAATATGTATTTCATGTTCTCTTGAAGTTGGTATATTACATTATCAAAATTAAATAAAATCCTCAGAATTTACTGTATTTTGTCTGCTTTCCGTGCATTACCTCGCATCAGGAATTATGAGCATTGAAGTTCTGTATCATTGGTTTATCAATCTTATATCTTGTGAGCATGGTTTAAAACAAAATTTAACTGTTGCTGGTACAAAATGGCATTTCAGAGCCCGTTTATGCGAAAAATGATTATTTGTATGATTCAAATTTGCAACAATTTAGCTTAATCTGATACCAATCTTGTAGAAAATCCCACCCATTTTTCGTAATTGTACGTGATGAGTCCATGATTCTATCGGTCAAGTTCAAATTTTATTGGCTGCTGCTCAATGGATTTTGATGCATAAATTGGAAGTCACAAAACAGGTTTCTCTCCATTTGATATTGAAATTAGTTCACTCTTTGTGTTACTTCTTGACAGATGGGTTTCCAGTTTGCTGGAAAAGCTATATATACAGCTGTGTGGGTTGCGGCTGTTTCATTGTTTATGGAGCTGTTAGGTTTCTCAACCCAAAAATGGCTCACAGCTGGGGGTCTTGGGACTGTCCTGCTCACACTAGCTGGACGAGAGGTGTAAATAAAATTTCTGTTCGTCTTTTTGAGTATATCTCAATCCATTTTTTTTAAAATTTCTTACTTATTTTTAAGTTGTGTTTATGTCTGTAAACTAAGACCGCTTATGAAAGCCACTCACGAGTCCTTGGTTTCTTTCTCAGATCTTTACTAATTTCCTTTCAAGTGCAATGATTCATGCGACCCGTCCATTCGTTGTGAATCAGTGGATTCAGACCAAGATTGAAGGTTATGATGTTTCTGGGACAGTTGAGGTTTGTATGGGGTCATCTTCGTACATTCATTATAATAGTTGTTGAAACAATAGCTGTGTAACATAATTCTTAAAGGCATGGTGTCTCACGACATCAAAATCGTATGTTGGTTGTTTAATTATGTTCTCAGTCTTGCTGTCTGGACTGTCCTGCTATTCGCACATTGCAATGCACACAAACTCTTGAAAGTTGCGAATGCCTAGTTCCAAAGTGAATTTACAAACCATTCTACACCTCGTATCTTGTTTTTGTCATCACTAATGTTGCTTGACTGCAGCATGTGGGATGGTGGTCGCCGACAATTGTGAGAGGTGAAGATCGTGAAGCTGTCCACATTCCCAACCACAAGTTTACTGTGAATGTTGTGAGAAATCTCACTCAAAAAACTCATTGGCGTATTAAAACCCACCTAGCCATCAGTCACTTGGATGTCAGCAAAATTAATGTGAGTTGTGTAGTTGATAAATTCTGTTGCAAAGTAATGGATTGATTCTCTCATTGATCAATCTCAAAAAGTCATCTGCTCTGTTCAGAACATTGTAGCTGATATGCGCAAGGTGTTGGCGAAGAATCCTCACGTGGAACAACAGAAATTGCACAGACGCGTATTCTTGGACAATATTAATCCTGAAAATCAGGCCCTCATGGTGAGATTTAATTTTTTAAATCACAATTCAAGGGAATTTTTTTTTCTGTCGACATTAATGTGAAAAACTGTTGATGTTCTCCCCCACCTACCAAGCAAAACCCCAAACAGAGAGATAGAGTTTACAAAATCATCTGCATTGAGCTTAATTTAAAATACAAGTGTGAAGATTTCTCATCATTACCTGGAATATGCATTTGTGATACAATTATAACTCCAAATTTACACAATTATGCAGATAATGGTGTCCTGCTTTGTGAAGACCTCACATTTTGAAGAATATTTATGCGTTAAGGTGAGGAACTCTTTTTTTAGCCTTCGCTCTCTTTCAATAAACACTGCGCTCTACGCCTTTTGAATGATGCATTATTTGGAGGTCATAGCTTATATAAGGATAAGAAACTACATAGTCTAAACTTCTCTGTGATGTAGGCTGGTAAAAATAGAATCACCCAACTGTCGATTATATATGCCCCTATCCGCATGGTTGCAAAAATGCAAAGTTGATAGAAGTGGCACAAATTTTTCCAGACTTCTCTTCCATTCTGTTTATTGACATGACACCTGGTTTTTTCTACTAGTTCAGATCAATTTTGTTTTGATTATTGTATTTGATTCCATTTGTCTGGACAACAGGAAGCTACTATGCTCGATCTACTCAGAGTCATCAGGCACCATCGTGCTCGACTGGCTACTCCCATCCGCACAGTTCAGAAAGTATATACTGATGCGGACCTGGACAATGTACCATTTTCAGAAACTATGTATGATCGAGGGGGAGTGTCAAATCGTCCAGTGCTATTGATTGAACCATCCTATAAAATCAATGGAGAGGATAAGCCTAGGAACCAGGCTCGACCAGCACGAGCAAATGGGGAGGAAGCTGTCAAGGGAACAAATGACGTGCAAAAATCAGTTACCAAATCTGATTCCGAGGCTGGTAAAATGCCTAAAGTTGAGACCAAATCCTCATCTGATCCTAAGCTCAGTAGCAGTGCAAAAACTGTTGCAAACACTGATAACAAGCCTGTCGAAGAACAAAGTCCAACAGCAGATAGTTCCTCTAAGCAACCGCAAAAGGTGGGGCAAGATGCAAGCTCAGTCTCCTCACCGGATTTGGGGTCCAGAAGATCAGACAATGCCTATTCAACTTCACATTCGAAGCAAGCTGCACAGATACCTGCAACTAAGCCGTCTCTGGAAGAGAATATAGTCCTCGGGGTTGCTCTGGATGGCTCGAAGAGGACCCTTCCCATCGAGGAAGAAATGGTTGCCCCACCAAATCCAGAAGACACGAAAGAGTTGGCCTCGTTGCATAGTGGCAATGGGCTAGCAGTAACTGATGAGAAAAACGACAGTAAGAGGCTGAACACCCCTGGCTCACTCAGTAACGAGCAGTCAGATCCGCAAAAATAGAATCATATCTGGCCTTTCCCGCACTGCACAAATTGTAAGTATAATCAGAACTGTACATATACACAGGCTATTTTTGAGATTACTGCATGGTCTTAGGCACATCTTCCCTTGATTTATTGGTAAATATCGAAGTAAAGGAAAGCCAACATTATTGTGCTTCTTCCTGTTATTATTAAGTTTAATTTAGCTTTACGTTTTATGAATTGAAGATGCCTTTTGTAATGCATAATCCTAGATCTAATTTGTAGGAGTTTGGCCTTTTGTTGCTACAAGACCATGGAAAAGTGCTACTACGTTTAAAAATGAAATACATTAATTAAACAAAATAATTTAAGCCAGTGGAAATGAGCAACATATTACAATCATATCCTAAATTCTGATCATGACCTCAAATTTTACAAATATACCAAATGAATGGAGAGGGGAACCATTTATTTTCTAAGTAATACAAGCCACAAGCCACACATACTATCTGCAGCATAAATTCATAACGATCGACATGATAAACACACGAACAACCTCAAGCCCTGCACATACAGTCTGGAGCTGGGTATGTATAAATAGACTGTTGGGACCTTCGTAGTCGAAGTAGCCCTTGCCGGCTTCTATGCCCTTCCATGACTGCCTCTTGAAACTCTACCCAAGTCAGGCTCTTGTTCAAGAAAAGCTGCCCTAGAAGAGCCATGTTAGGCCTTATCGTCTTCATATTCTCATATGTTCGATGGCCAACCTGGAAATTCGGGAGTCGCGTTAGTATACTTTCAAATTTACAAATATACCACAGATTCAAACTTGGATCCCGTATGAATACCATTTGACGGATATTCACCTGTTAAACAGTCTGATACGAGTTTTTCGTGTTTGACATTGCAACTTTATAGAAAAGATTCGATGGGAAGAACTAATTACCACAGCGTTGTGCATATTTCCAGGCGAGGCGGAGATGAAGATATCGCTGTGCATGCTGACATAGTAATCAACTGCAGCTAATAGTGAAGCCTTTCCTTTGATTTGAGCTCTCTCATCTGAAGAGGCAAGGCTCTTTTTGTCTTCCATAAGAGGAAACAAACTACGTAAGGTCGAGATCCTCGCTTCCCCACCATACACCTGAAACAGAATCGCGAAAAAATTAACTTCTAGAAACTGCAGGTTCAGCTTAACATTGCTCGATATACCGTGTGAGAAGCAAGATATAAGCGAGTACTGTTGTCGAACCCCAATGCTGCTAAGAGCAATCCAATCTCTTCTGGGGTCAACGGGCACCGCCCTTGACTCCTCAGCTCCTCATCAGTGAATCGAGAGTTCAACACCCTTCCCTGCCAAATAACTTGTCGATACTTGGCAAGAGCTAGTTTTTCAGCCTTACCTCCACCAAAGTCGCAGGCTGAGTGAGCAGCCATATCCTGAATAATGAATGAAACCGAAGTATTATACCTTGACGCTACCAAGGAAAAGCGAAGCAGTCTCAGAGTGTGTGCATGAAGATACTTTCTCCCACGCTGACGACAAAGGTGGAGTATTATAACCAATCATACCTTGTCAAAACGAAGGTGAAGGACGACAAATTTTCCACTCCCTTGTTTGTGTTTTGAATCGGTTACTCTTGTGAGGTAGTTACCGCTCCCAGCTTCGTTGGTGTTGAGAGGATACCTGAGACGACTGACAAGGGAATCGCCAAGATCCCTAATGTGAGGAACAAAGACTAGAGCCTGGAAGTTGACCTTACACCGTAGTCTCTGGATGTCCTTGGGCATATTGTCGAAAGCCAGACGGTGGGAAAAAGGCGCAACTGCAGCAATCCCATAGCTGAAACCCCCAAAAATATAACAATTAAATATCATCGTAAATTGAAGTTTTGGCAAGAACAAAGATATTTCTACTTAGGCCAGCAGCATAAGATGCTGCAGGACTCGAGCATTCAACTGAAAGTTTTATTCAGACACGAAATAAGCTTTTCTAATGTGTTATCATTATTTTAAATCCAGAAAACGAAAAAAATACGCAGGAGTCCAACCTCTGCAGGACAGGTGAGACATTTTCCAGATACCAGTTTGCTGAAGCATGAACAGGTGCTGCTTTACTCTGTTAGCTCGAATCGCTGCAGCATAGTACTCCCGAGTGCTCCAAAAGTATTCATCGGGCAACTCTTTGACGATAGATACGTCATCTTTCAGTACATTAATGAAGTGATCGACATCAAAAATTTCATCAAATGTGCTGCAGGGAAAAACAAAAGAGCGTTTGTCTCGTTCGGGTCAATGCTTGAAGACAAAAAAAAAAAGAATAAGAACTAGAACTCCCGTCCTAACAAAACTCGTTTGAAGGGAAAGAACTCAATAAAGAGGACCTTGAATCTTTCCAAACAGGATTTACTTCAAGATGCGGAATTATGAGTGTTGCATTCAAAATTTTAGCAAGAGCAACTGCATCACAAATCTTTATAAACGGATTATATGTATTAGTTACTCCAGATAAGCTAATATCAACCGGCTCAAGGAAAACAGAACTCCCGCACGTGCCATTTAATAATAAACCGAAGTACTTACACCCATTCTCTGCTGGTTTAGTCCTCCATCGAGAAACACTTGAATATACCCTTGAGATTTCTCTGGCAGCGCTGCTAAGACAGACAGTTCAGTTTATACATGCTCTGATTCAGCTGTGCATTTCTCCTAAAAAATAGGAGACGGAATTGAGACGATGCAAACAATTCTACTTACTGGAGGCACTGTCTTGTCGGAGACAAGGTTTCCATCCTTGGTTGGGAAAAGGCCTCCATAGTTCAGTTTGTTGCTCCACAGACTGAAACATAAGCAAGAATGTCTCAGCAGGTAGAAGAACGAATATTGCTGAAGACAGTGCAAATTAATCAGTGAACTCTTTACTCACAGTTTGGCGTTCCAGAGCACTCCTAAGTAAACGAGAATGTCGTGGTTTTGGATCATTCAACTCCTACACCAGATACAATTATCAGCCTATGACAATGATGGCAGGTAGGTCGAAGTTCGAACTATAAGATGTTAATAGGAAACGAGCTGCTAAATCTGTATAAGTTCAGATCAGTCATTCAGCGTTCATCATGAGTCATTTTGTAATAACTATATGTCTTTTATCGATAAACGCAGTATCATCATCCACGCATGTTCTCCAGTGTTCTATTTAAACCTCATTTACTAATGCACATCAAGTTCTACTACTATTATAAACACAGATAAATGAATATAACAACCAACTAAGTTGACATAATACTTCTGTGCTTGACCAATTTGCTAGAAAAATTGAACTACCTCAACATTCTTTTTTTGGAAACTTTCAGTTTAAGCACAAATGATTTCTTTGATTACTACTATATCAATTAAGAAACTTCCACCAAATCTACACTGACAACGAAATCCTCAACAAGCCAAGAATCAAGAATTCTGAAATTCGCATCAAGGTCAAATCTTTTCTCTACATACCTAACATTTCCTTAAATTCCACAAAATGCCATTTCTCATTCAAGGCAGAAAGTTTCCATGTTCTTCTAATCTCAGCCCTTTTGCAACCACCTCTCCTATAAGGCTATAACTAAACAAAGCAGCAGAATTTACCAAACAGGAAGACAAGCAGACACACACTAAACCATAGATCAAACAAAAAAAAAGCAAAATCACCAAACGCAAAGACAGCTTCACAATCAACAAAGAAATGAAAGAGCAAAACATACCGAGAGAAGTGAGGGAAAGGCATGGCTAAAAGGAGTAAAAAGCAGCAGCAGTAAAAGGGCTGCAGCCATGGTTTATGGTCTGTGGTTGTGACTGTGAGAATGATAGTACTAATAACAATGCCTGTTCATCTTTATTGCAACCAACTGCACATGTTTTTTTTAATTGTTGAGGGTAATGAAATTCAACTCCAAATCTTGGAAGTTGGAACCCACAACTAAAAAGCTAGTTTCATGTATAGGGCCATTTTCATTATCAGTCCACACGCCTATTTATTACACACACTCACAGTTAAACTTTTAGTAATGAGTAATGACTATATAAACAGTTTAATGAGGATAAAAAAAGTAGTAACAGCGATCGAGTAAAATTAACTGAAGAATAATGCAAACGCGAGAGAAAATAGTAATATGAAATCACGTTTTGTTTTCAGAAAACTTGAAAGTAAGAGGACAAGAAACAGCTGCATCGATTTGGACGGTTGGCCTCCTTGTGAACTAATGTAAATGGTTGAGATGCTTTTTCACACAGCTGATTTTGTCAGCCAACAATTTCCTTTCTACGCGTCACACAATCTATGGCTTCGTTTTGTTATGCAGGTTTTTTATGATGCAAATTTTTACACAAGAATCTTACACAAAATATTTGTTGGCATTTTTCAATTGGGAAATCGGCCACCGACAGACTGCTGTCTCGATGCTCATCAAAACTTGGATTGACTTTTCCCTTTATACCTTTATTTTTCATTTTTATTTGCCATGTAATTTTGGAAATTACTAATTGAATGGAATTAAAATGGAAATATGGTGCAATGCATTGTCGTTTCATTTGGTATCATTAAATTAGAATAACATTAAAATTGTAAAATTTGAAAAAAAAACCTCATTTCTTGCTCTCACGGGAAAAAAAAAGAGAAAGGAAAAGACTATTTTAAAGGAAATGAAAATCACGGGTTTGATGCAAAAAATAAAGTTTCTTGACTAGATCGTTTTCGCCTATTTAATTCAACCTTTATTATAAATAGTTAGATGTGATCGTCAATATAAAAGACATCTAATAAAAAATTTTGTACAACATCTCTCAAAATAATTTTTGTAAAATAAACTATCTTGGCCTAAAACATCATTTAATTAATGGTTGCTTAAGATTTAATTTGGATGGGTATATAAAAATTAGGATCAAAGTTACGTATTAATAATGGTTAATCCTTTTCGACTATGTCCCTGGTTTAAAAGAAGAGTAGTGAAGTAGTTTTGTACCTAGAAAAATAGGTTTGCACCTTTCCAGTACTCAGCATATATAAAATCATATTTCGAGTTGAAAAATTATATAAATCTCAAACACAATCATGATTTTCACTATTCTATCCTTTAGTCCTTGAGAGGGGTGTATTTGTTCATTTAGCTATTTGAGGATGACACCAAACTTGCGAGATCTGTAAATGTTTATGTACTTTTGTTGTGATTTTGTAAGGACCAAAATATTTGTGGTATTATTAAATTTTTGTATATTTTTTAAAAATAAATTATTTAAATCTTTGTAGTGTTATCTAAAAATGAAATATTTAAATCTTTGTTGTGTTATCTAAAAATGAAATTTATAGTATGTATTTGCAGTAGTATAATTTAGATAATATTGAACGATTTATTTTCAAAGCATTCATATTTAGTTTAATGCTTGATTGTAACAATAATTTGAATAAAGTCATTTAAATAAAATAAACAACAACTCAATTCAATCTAGGTCAAAATAAATTACAACTTGATTTTTTTAGAAAAATCGGTATCTAACAATTATACATTATTATTGCAATCAAGCACTGAACTAAAAACGAGTACTTTAAAAATAAACCATTCAATATTTTCTAAAAATAATACTACAAATACATACTATTAATTTTCTTATTGCAATGCAATAATTTAAATAATACTACAAAGATTTAAATAATTTATTTTGAGATAATAGACAATGATTTATAATACCACAAAGATTTTTTGTCCTTAAAAAATCACAACAGAAGTACATAAACGTTCAAAAACCCCAAGTTTGGTGCCCTTCTCAAATAGCTAAATGGGCAAATACACCCCTCAATAACTGAAGGGTAGAATAGTAAAAATGCTGATTGAAATTGAGATTTATATAACTTTTTTACTGAAAATGTAATTTTATAAATGCTGGGTACTAAAAAGGTGCAAATCTTATTTTTTGGGTGCTAGTATCGTGGTTCCCTCTTAAAAAAAAAACATGCTTCAAATGCGTGACTTTTTTATACACTATATTTTCTTATTTGAGCATCGTGCTTTTATAGAAAACATTATTACTTCAATGATCAAAGATCATCCATTGGAAACATTAGGTTTAAATATGACATGCTTAGATTGCATACACTTTCTCCTTACGTCAACTAAACACATTTAAAGAAAGAAAGATAGCGAAAACTTAATCTCTACCATCCAAACCATCCAATCCCTATGCAATCCTAATATCTAAAATCTAGTCTCTCTCCTCTTTAGTGTTGGTCTTAAATATGGTTTGGGCATGCATCAGCCATCAAGTCAACCCAAGATAGCATCGATCGATTTCCTTCTTTCTCGGGATGACATCAGAAGCAAACATAGAGGGTGAATATAAAAAATTATACTCCTGTTGGGCATATTCTAATGATGAAATTATAAGCTAGCTCTCACATTCTTGAGTGGATACTCCTAAGAATTTGACAAGCTAACTCACAATTCACCACTAAAGTACACTAAATCGGACAGAAATTAATTTTTTTTACAAAGTTAAAGAATTTTTATAGAAAAGACGTGGCGTTTAGAGCATCTGTAATGGTCGCCCTAGTGGGCGGACTAGTGGTGGCCACATCAACATTTCTTAGTTCACCCTTCGTTTCTGCTATGGTTTCGCCCTAATGTCCGCCCTATCAATTATCCATTTTTCATTTCAATTTAAATATTGTTTTTTTTATGTTTACACCGTATAAATAACAAAATTAGATATTAGATTAAAGAACTAGCAAAACATACATTACTTAATTAAAAAAAATTACAACGGAAATAATTAAAAGAGATACAATTTTAACGACCCCTATGTGTCCAAACTTCTTTAACCATGTTGTTCATGAGTTGAAGATGAGCTTGTCGGTTGTGCATGTTCTTCTGAGCTTGTAATCTCTCATTGACTCCATAGGGTAAACCTCAAATGACCCGTGGGGTTGCATGACCTGCGCTCGATCGGTTTCATCGTCGGACCAATCGTCAACTCTTGGACCTTAATCGTGAATAATCATGTTGTGCAAGATGATGCACGCGTACATGACATTGTAATACTCTCGGAGTTTGCACTGTTTTAAGGCCATTATTTGGTATGTTCTAATGTCAAAAGCACATTACATGTCCATTATTTGCATACTTTATACATTTTGGTATTTTGACGTGTTTTGTGAGAAATGTGCATATTTGAAACGAAAAAGTGATTCAAAATGCAAAGTCTGGAAATCTGGAGTTTCAGTCGGCGACCGCCGCAACAATCCTGGCGATCAACACTTTGCAGCGGTCCGCCTCGAAATTTCTGTACAAAAAATGAAGTCACGTCCGGTGACCGCCGGAGAATGTGTGGTGACCGCCACATATGAATCAGAGAGTCAGGACTGCTGTCTGGCGACCGCCAGCCGAAGTGCGGGCCCCGCCACGAAAAGCGGCGAAGCAGATTTGACCTAGATTTCTCTCCAAGATTTACCATATTTTGCAGATCTTTTCCTTCTAGGATGAGAGGTGATTTTTCCCTATAAATAGGCTCTCAAGCTTCATCAAAACAGATCCTCTTTTTGCAACATATTTTCCAGAGATTAAAAGCTAGAGTACTTCATTGTGCAAGGAGTTAAAGAAGGATTCAAGAACATCAAAACGATAAGGATTCAACCTAGGGGTTTTATTAGCTTTAGTTTTATGTTCCAATTGTTTTCCCTTCAATCTATGTATTTAGATTATTACATCATGTGTAACTAAATTCGTAGGATTCTAAGGATGTGTTAGTAACGACTTTGATTATACAATTCATTTTTCTATTTAATATCTGTTTTATTTTTACTGTGTTTCTTTCCTAAGTTAATCTTGACGCTTCACGTTTGAGTGACACATTTTGTGATGAATTAATATGACTTGCTACATAATCGTGAGAGGAGGTTGGCGAGTTAGGTCCACTTAGTAGACACTACAATTAGCTTCCCTTAAAATGATACTGTTAATTGAGAGTGATGACTTTTCAAGGGTCTTAGGAGCTTTTCGGAGTTACGTATTTTGGATTGACAACCCTAATGTTCGTAATCATCGTTTGTATCGCATAAGCATAAGCTAGGTGACTTGTCCTTTCAAAGTATTAACTGTGCTAGACTATTGTAGTTGGAACTTACATAACCATAATTATGAACGCACATCCCTGGAACTCCCTTATCTTTATACTTTTATCTCCGTGATTTATTTGCAATCAGTTGTTTACTACTTTCAATTGTTTTCTATTTTTCAAAATTCTCAAAACCTTTTAGTTTTCCAGATAGTAATTGAGTTTTAGTAGAAGATAGACAATCTGTGTTTGTTCCCCCATGATCGATATTCGGTACTGACCTTTAGCTATACTATTCCAACTCTGTATATTTGCAGGTAGGGATGTCAATGTAGCCCGCAACCCGTGGGCTGGCCCGAATAGCCCGCTAAATTTGTAGGGTTAGGGTCGGAAATTTCTAGCCCGATAAAAATAAAACCCGATAAGCCCGCACCCGATTAACCCGCAACCCGTTAGGGCCAGACCCGAAAACCCGATGGGCTGGCCCGATAACCCGGTAAAATTTATATTTTTCATTTTTTTACTCCTAATTCGACACTTCGTTGACTAATTTTATGACATAGATAACTAAAAAAAGATAACTTTCAATTTTATGGTAAATATATAAATTATATATTGAATTTTTATTAATATAATAATTTTTATATAAATTAATCTCACTTAAAGAATATTAAAATTTTTAACATGCATTAAAATTTCACGAAATATCACAAATATTAGTATTTTATGATTGAGTTTAAGCATATATATTAAATTTATCATAATTAAATATTTTATATTTTATAAATATAACTAATTTTCATCATGATTTATTGGATTGTTCGAGCCTTAGCCTTATCGGTAGCAACCCGATTAACCCGTCGGGCTAGCCCAAAACCCGAGCTTTTAGGGTTAGGACCGAACTTTTACAACCCGAAAGAAATCACAACCCGGCAAGCCCGCACCCGATTGACCCGCAACCCGAGTAGGGTTGGCACGAAACCCGATGGGCCGGCCCAATTGACATCCCTATTTGCAGGTATTTATAGTGCTAATAAAAAGTGCATCACATTGGCGATATGATACATGTACCAGGAACGAACCGGGCCTTTCACTATTTCCCAACGCGCTTGAAGCACACCGAATCCTCGCTCCACGTCCTTCCGGACAGACTCTTGCCGCTGTGCAAAAAGGCTCTCTTCGGATCCGTTGACAACTTAGTTTCCTTGTATTGAATTTCGCAACAATCAACTTTCCCTTGAGGGCTAACATTTTTGTTGATCACGTCTGACTCCTTCTCTATGCCATCATTCTGATTTGGTTCAAAAACATCCTCGTTGGCCGCAACCATATTGGTCATGGTCACTTTGCTTACAACCACGCGTTGATCACGATTATATCCTTCCTCAAGTCAACACTCAATATTATAGATGAAATAAAATAATACTCTCTCTGTCCCAAAGAGTATGAACTATTTCCTTTTTCATCCGTCCCTAAAGAATATGAACTTTATAATTTTGAAAAATTCAAACAACTGCCCCCTACACATCATTTTATTTACAACTTATTCCATTACCATTAACACTTATATCATTATAATAATGTGGACACCACTCTCCACTAACATTATTTCCACTACCCTTTCTCTCTCTCTTTTTTATTTTTCCCCTTATTTGTTAAAATCTGTGCCGAACCCAAAGTTCATACTCTTTAGAGATGGAAGGAATAGCAATAAAAAATATCAACACAGTGTCAATGGTTGATGTTATATTAACACTATACTATGATAGTATATGGACACCAATTACATATGAAACTTTCCATATTTAATACTAGGAAACTTTCCATAAAATGAGCAGATGGAGCCCGTTTATAAAATGTCTATACAATTATTCAAACCCCAATGATCACTAATGTTCTAGACATATATTAAAGAAATTAAACTATTTCAAAATACTACATATAACCATCGCTTATAGAATAAGTATTTTGCTTTGTCTAATACTCCCTCCGTCCATAAGATGATCCACTTCATTTTTAGTTTGTTCCAATCAAGATGATTCATTACTAAAAATAGAAATACTTTTGTCTCTATTTTATTCCCTCTCTCTTACTTTATTCTCTCCACCTAACACACAAAATAAAATTGCATAAAATCTCACGTCGCCCAAGAAAGAAATCATCTTCGTTAAGACGGAGGGAGTAACTGACATATATATTCTAGTACCACTCTTCTTAAATTTTCCACCAATTTTTATTCCATTTTAGCCTCAGAGAAAAAAAGAAATTCCCCAAAGCACATATAAGTTAATGGGTCGATTAGACCCGCTTGATATATGTTGGCTGCATTATGGTGGAGGAATGGGCCAATCGTTGATGAAGTCATTAATTTCTGACTTAACTGGGCCATTGAACAGTTAAAGCCTAAAAATTACTATTCACTCGTTTCCATAAAAATAAAGACACGTATCATTTTGAGATGTCCCATAAAATTTTTATTATAATTCCACCACTTTTGATAACTCCTTTCTCTCTAATAAGGGGGACCACATATTCTACTACCAATACTATAATTATTATTATTATTTTTTTCTCTTTTACTTTACCAATTATACATTAATTCTTGTGTCGTCCTAAATGCCATATTTTTGTGGGACTACTTTTATTTCCTCTATTTCTTCGTTTAAGATATAATAAAAATATCAATAAATAAATTTTGTTATCTCATACTCCTATATGTTACATATCCATATTTGGAAATTGCATTTTATTATAAGAAAAAATAATACAATTGTCAGAAGTGGGATTTGAACCCACGCCCTCGTAAGAGGACCAGAACTTGAGTCTGGCGCCTTAGACCACTCGGCCATCCTGACAACGATGTTACTCTCTCTGCTTCATTATTAATCTTTATGAACTTAAATATCAATTGGTTTCAAACACAAAACAGTTCAAAGTTAATATTATGGGACCTCCATTATTCATTAGTACTACGCTACATGATAACAATCCCCAGTTTGCATCGTTTGTCGTCAAGAGAAGTCTAGATAATTAAATTTGCTTGTACATACATATAGGATACATAAACATAGAATTAATATGCACCTCACAAGAGTCTACATATTGCTCTAGCTGAGCTTGTAGTTAGTTTTAAAATTCCATTAAAATAAGTCATCATCTGGTAAATTAGCCACCAACTCTTCCAAGTTGAGTTTCATCACCCATTGTAAGGCAGCCTGCAAGAAATATAATTTCACCAAATTGATTACCACATAGAAAATTATACACCTATTCGAAGTTGCATTTCTACTTAAAGAACATTTATGGGGTCCGAGGTTTCAATTTTCAAATTTACGTTCACAAAATAAAATAATCAACACTCAAATAGTATATATATCCCATAGTATAATGAAGATGAAACATTATTTACGGTAACAACTTAATTATAGTGAGAGTTAGATAAACTAACCCAAGCTTAAGGGATGTATCCGAGCTGTCATAATCTTGTGGAGGGCCGAAGGAGTTGCCAGCGTTCGTGAAGGACTCAGACGACTGCCCTTCCTCGTACATTATAGTATCCGACTCTGCAGTTATCGCCGCTCTCCTTGCCCCATTATTTGTTAAATCTATCACCTAATTTACAAAGTAGTAATTTGATCAAAAAATCGATGTGTGCGTGAGAGAGAGAGAGAGAGAGAGAGATACTACAGAGTTGAGTTCACAACCTGCAGCTGTAGTCGTTTGTTCTCTTCCAAGAGCTGCATTCCCTGCATCATCAAAACATAAGTAACAAAATGTGTTGACTTATTCTCCTTAAAATCCAAGTGCTTGTATAACATAACAAAATGTCATCAATTTATACCTTTTCTTGAAGTTGACTGATCTCATTCATGATTTTCTCACCCTGCCAAATACCAAAAGGTATTAACTATATTTGATCAATATCTCATCTTCAAATCTATGTTGAAAGAAATAAAAAAGATTGATTTATTTATTTCACCTTCTTATCAATGACGCGGCTTAGGCCAAGTTCAAGTGACTTCTCCAGCTGCTGCAGCTCTTGAATAGTTAATCCGTGAAGATCTTCGCCTCTCATGCGCCTTTATCCAAAACAAAAATAACGGTTAAAATTCACACAAATGGATAATTCTTGAAATTGTACTAATAAAAGTAGTAGATTGTAAATTACCTAAGCTGATTGGTTCTGTCAGCCACTTCTTTGTTTAGCCTGGCATGGTTGCTATCCTCTACTAGCTACATGACATGTATTATATTACTTGCTTTTTCATTAAAACCTAAGTTGTGTGTGAAATAGCAAGAAAAAGAGAGTAAGTACCTGCAGCTCGAGGGAAGGCTGCTCCAACTTGTTAAGGTTTTTGGCGTGCAAATTATGCCTTCCGAGTATCTCCTTCATACTTCATAATCCAAAAAAAGAAACACAAATTTGAATAACATTAATACTAGAATAAACTATAATGCATAGGATTTGTTAGGAGAGTAAAATGAGATATTGACTTTGCTTTGCACAATAAAATTTAGTACAAAGAAAGGAAAATTACACATTTTGTGCCCTTGGATCGAGTGGACAAACAGTTAGAAATAGCTTTGTATGCAGAGGAGCAAAAGAAGGGATCACAGTTTGCTTATGATTAGCTAGTTGGTGAGACAATAACTACCAAGGCGATGATCCATGAAGTGCGAGTATGAGTGTAATTATTGGAGGCCATCATATCAAAACACCAAAAAAATATTGAACATACATTTCTTAGATTTTAATTTTTCTACATAGCTCATATATCTTCTGCAGTAATTAGCAAACTGTATGTAATATTTCTTAAGTTTAATTTTTTTTTTTAAAAGGGTAAATTCATTTTACTACATATATCTAAAAACCTTCAATTTTATCTATTGGTTTATTAAAATGAAAAAATGTTTGATTGTTCACCAAATATCTCTGATAACATATTTATCAAAGGAATTTTATAAACTCATTAATATATACTCCTATATTCAAGCTGGTCTTGGAAACTATTTCAAAAATATGATATGATCCAACGTGGTCCAACCTGATGAATTAGAACTATCTAGTAGTTATATTACTATAAATAGTAATATACCAAAATATCAATTGTATACAATAACACAGAAGTAACAAGTTACGTATACTAGCTGGTAATATCAATTAAAACAGTAAGAAGAGTAAGATAGTTAGCTAGGGTGATGCATAAGTATGATTAACCTCAAACTGAAGAAACGTCATCTTAATTTCCTAATGACTATACTATTTAAAGAAGTAATTATTTTCTTTATAATATTTCTTTGACAAGGAGTTCATAAATTACTAAAACACGAATAGATCGAATTTTTTTGCCATTTTCAGACGACTAAATCCTACCCCCATCAAACACAGACAATGATCTTATTTTTTTCATTTCTATACCCCTCACTAAAATATAAACATAGCAGATATGATATTTTTAAGTGAAAATCTGCAAACCTATTAATGATGCAGTGATATCATTACATGGGATTTGATGAAAGAACAGTGCATGTAATAATATTGTAAAATCAAAGTGAGACAAACAATAAAAAAACATAAAATATTCCAACACTAGACTCCCAAGAAAAAACCACGGCCACTAAATTTGAGTTTTATTTATGCAAGGTAACAGTAGAATCACAAATATTCAACCACAAAAATGAACAAAAATAAATAAATAAAAAAGAGGTAGAGAGAGAGACCTGGAGCTAGAATACTCAAAAAGCTTTCCGGTGGAAGAGAAGATGATGAGGGCAACATCGGCGTCGCAGAGGACTGAGAGCTCTTCAGCCTTCTTGAAAAGGCCTCTTCTTCTCTTGGAGAAGGTGACTTGCCTTGCCGTCACGTTGTCGATTTTCTTGATTTGAATCTTCTCTCTTGCCATAATTAATTTCTATTCTAAACAACACACGGAATAAACCAGCATACAAATAGAGAAACGGATCTATCTATGCTTATGCTTATTATTATTATTCAGGGTTTCTAGAAATGGTGGGGAGGAGAGAGAAAGGCGGCATTTTGCTATTTTTAGAGGGGAATATGAGAACTAAAGATAAACCCTAAAGGAAACGATCGAGAAAAAGGGATATGCGAGAGAGAGAGAGATGAGAAAGACACGCACCTCCTCGTTAAGGCGCCATCGTTTGATTATACATTACAGATCCATATAGAGAGAGAGAGGGGCCCGGTCGGAAATATGATAAAGTGGGAGATATAAAGAAGAAACGAGAGATGATATTGGTTGCCAGGGAATTTACTGCTTTTACCAAATTGGGGAGATTGGAGTGTGTGTATCTCTCTCTTTTTTCTCTCTACTATTTTTCAGCTGGAAAGTAGTACTGTTCATGTTTGGGTATTGGGTTTTTGGGGAAACCCAAAACCTATTTTGTTGGTTGAAAAGTCACCAATCACTTAATGCAACATTGTGCTATTGGACAGAAAGAGAGATAGGGGACTTGTCTAATTTTTGCTATAACTATATACTATGAATTTTATTAATCTATTCATATAGCGTGTGTTAATTGAGTTGCTTCTTTTGAATATACTTTCACCACGTGTTATTAGGAGTCTCATTTCATAGCTGAATAAGTTTTAAGAAATGTTAACAAAAATTAGTGGAAAAAAGGTGGTGGAATATAAGTCTAAATTATATATATGGAATATTAGTTTTAAATAAAATATGGGTAGAATAAATTAGTGGAATATGAAACCCTATTACCATTTATGGTAAAAGTGAACCGGGACTCATTCGCGGACAGAAGAAAATAGAAAAACGGTACTCCTATTCGCGGACATAGAGAGAGTAAATTTAGCCAATATTATTTAGTTATGTAAAAGAGATTAATAGTAAAATATATTAAATGATACTCCCTCCGTCTCATAGAAATAAATTATTTGGGATTGACACGGGTTTTAATGTATAATTTGTAAAGTAAGAGAGAATGAGAAAAAATAGTTGAAATAGTGTAGTGGAGATAGTGGGGCCCAAATGATAAAGTAAAAGGGTAGAAGAAAAATGTTGTCATAAGAGCATCCACAATGGCGGCGAGCGGGCCGGCTAGCCGATTTCCGGCGCTGGTCGGTCCGCTTGCCGAACCATTGTGGCCGGCTAGCGCCAAATCGGCGAGAAAATAGGCGAGCGCTGGTCGATTTCGCGTCGCTGGCCGATGCGCACGCCGATTGGCTCGCCGCCATTGTAGGCTGGCGATCGGTCTGCTGTGTATTTTATTTTATTTTTATTTTTATTTTCGAAACACTATATATACGCGATTTGAACGTCATTTTCATTTGCACCACTTGTTTTAACGAGTTTTCTCTCTCTCCGAATTTCTGTACAAGAGCAATATCACGAAATGGAGAACAACAACGACTCTCCTCCAGTGACGAGCGGGTCTCAAACTCCCACGGTACCCGTTGGAGGTGGATGGGGACCGATGGGTGGGTACTACAATATGTACCAATGGCAGCAGATGATGGTCGCGATAGCAGCCGGGGGTAGTGGGATGTCGGGCGGGCAGATGATGCCGGGGTGGGGGCCAGGATGGCAGGGGATGCAGCCCGCCGGGATTCAGGGGATGCTGGGGGTGCAGCCGTGGGGACAATGTCTATCGCCCCAGTCTTGACTTTTTGACTGCGTCATCCCACACATTGACCCCAGTAGAGACTCAATTCACTGGAGATGACACTTTCTCCCTAGAGGAGTTGTTGGTACCGGGAATTCGATACGAAGACACTCCCATTCATACAGAGGGAGTAGGTCAGGGGCGGGGTCGGAGCGCACCGAAGAAGAAGAAGGGCAAAAAGGTGGTAAGCGAGTCGTCGCAGCCGACTGATGACGACAGTGTACAGAATGGAGGGCGGCAACTGACCCCGTGGAGAAGAGGTTTCTTCATGATCTCCTCTAGAGTATGCAGGTCGATTTGGCGGCCGCTGCGGCAGAGGCGGGGGGCTCAGATGCGGCCTCGCATGCGGAAGATTTGGGGGTCCCGGGTAGCGGTGAGGAGTAGAGTTAGGCAAGGGCTCGTGTGTGGAAGCTCGGTTTTTTTTTATTATGTAATTTTTTTAATTAATGCACTTTTTTTATTTAAATGAAATTAATGAATTTTCCCGTATATGCGTCGTAAATTTAATTACGTATTTTGTGTTTATTTCCGTAAATTTAGTTGTTTTTAAATTTTGATTGTTGTGGCTAGCCTATTGCTTGTCCTGATGATGTGGCAGGAGGAGTTTGTGGCTAGCCTATAGCTGACCTATGGCTAGCCTAAACTCATTGTGGATGCTCTAAATGGATATGGATTTTTTCTATGGGACAGATAAAAAAAACATGACCTATTTCTATGAGACGGAGGGAGTACAATTAATTCGTTTTTTTGGAGACTTCGCCGGAACTAAGAGCACTACTAGAGTATATCTCGTCCTGCTACGCTCAGTGCATTGTTTTAAGACAATTATTTGGTACGTTTTGAGTGCCAAAGTTGCATTACATGTCCATTATTTGCATATTTTATCTATTTTGAAATTTTAACGTGTTTTGGGAGAAATGTGCAAAATAGAGCCTAAAAAGATAGCAAAAAGTCGAAGTTAGAAGTCTAGAGCTTTCGAGCCATGGAGCGCTGGCCGCCATTGACCGCTGTCCATGTAGCGGTGTGCTTCGAAAATTTGGACTGAAAAGAAGATTACGCCAAGTGACCGCTGGAGTGTGCGCAACAACCGCTGATATGAGTCCAGAAGCTACGGGGTGCTGGCCAGCGACCGCTGGGAAACGCGGCGCACAGAAATTGCCCTGTTTTCTCTCCAAGACATACCATACTATGCTGAAGAATTGCCATATCATTGTACACGACTTCAAGGCTGTAAATACCCCCTAAAGTTTCATCAAATGAACCTTTTGTTGCACATTACACGAGAGAATAATATTTGAGAGTTCCTTCAGTTGTTCATCATTGTTCAAGGAGAAGATAAGGCTACAAGATTCAACATTTGGGTTTTATTATCTTAGTACTTATGTTTTGTATGTTTTTCCTAAACTATTGGTTTAGTGTAATTCTCCATGAGTGGCTAAATTCATAGAAGATGTGTTAGTAATGACTTTGGTTTATACAGTTTTTAATTATTTAATATCCGTTTTGTTCATTACTTGCTTCAAATCTAAGTGTGAGATAATGCTTCATGTTTGAGTGACACATTCTATGATGATTTATTGACTTGCAAAGTAATCAAGAGAGGATTTGCATATTAGAAGAGCTTAGTTGACACTACAATTATTTCCCTTTAAAACGGTACTTTTAATTTAGAGCGAGAACAGTAGAAGTCTTAGGTGCTTTTGGGAGTTGCAAATCTAGGATTGACGACCCACTTTGCGCCGCATGGAAAATATTTTTGTGACTCGTTCTAGTAAAGTATGAACTGTGTTAGGGTATTGTAGTTGGAACTTGTATAAATCATACCTGTGAAAGCACATCCCTAGAATTCCCTTATATAAATAAGACCTCAAGCTTCATCAAAAGGAGAGAACTTCTAATTGCAAAATACTTCATAGAGATCAAGACCTAGAGTACTTCATTGGTGCAAGGAGTTGGAGAAGGATTTCAAGAACATCAAGAACAACAAGGATTCAACCCACGGGTTTTATTTGCTTTAGTTTTATGTTCAAATTGTCTTCCCTTCAATCTATGTTTTTAGCTTATTCAATTATGTGTAACTAAACTCATAGGATTCTAGGGATGTGTTAGTAACGACTTTGGTTATACAAATTCCTTTTTCTATCTAATATCTGTTTTGTTTTTACTTTGTTTCTTCCCTAAGTAGTTTTGATGCTGCATGATTGAGTGACACAATCGTGTATGATTTAATATAACTTGCTTCATAACTGTGACAGAGTTCTAGCGAGTTAGATTCACTTAGTAGACACTACATTTAGCTTCCCTTAAAACGGCACTTGTTAATTGAGAGTGAGGACTTTTCAAGGGTCTTAGGAGCTTTTTGGAATTACGTGTTAGGATTGACAACCCTAATCTTGTAATCAACATTTGTATCGCATGAGCATAAGCTAGGTGACTCGTCCTTTCAAAGTATAAATTGTGCTAGGGTATTGTAGTTGGAATTTTGTATAACCATAACTGTGAACACGCATCCCTAGGATTCCCTTATTTCTATCGTCTTTCTCTGTGTTTTATCTGCTTTTAGTTGATCTATGCTTTCCATTGTTTTTAGTTTTTCAAAAGTTTTCAAAACCCAATCGTTTTTCCAGATAGTACTTGAGTCTTAGTAGAGGATAGACACTTTGTGTTCGTCTTCCCCATGTTCGATATCCGGTACTAACCTTTAGCTATACTATATATACTCTGTATACTTGCAGGTTTATTTAGTGCTAATAAAAAGTGCATCAGTAAGAGATAGTCAATTTGTGATCATTTCTCTTGTATTTGATATATGGTACTAACCATTAGCTATATTAGATCTACTTTGTATACTTGCATGTTTATTTAGTACTAACAAAAAGTGCATCACCTGCGGAAACTAGACTTCTCGACTCAATAATTTTTTATGATTTATAGTTCCGATTTATATTATTTCCTTTCCGTTGATTTCATTGTACTTTTCATTCTTTTTTTTATTGCATTAAATCCGATAAATCTATTTATTAACCAAGGAAGTAAAAGAAAATTAAACTTAATGCTTATTGTTTGTCAATTGTTTTTAACTTATTATTCCCCTTATTCCACAAGAGCATGAACTCTTTTCTATTTAGTGTGTTTCACAAGATTATGCATTTTTAAATTTTAGAAAAAAAAATTCTTTTTGATAAGATGGAACTCATTCTCGACTAACAATACTTTAACTATTTATTTTTCTATCTTATTTTTATTTTAATAATTATATATTACTCCCTTCATCCACGATTAAGAGTCTTATTTCTAAATGGCGCGTGTTTTAAGAAATGTTAAGAAAAGTGAGTAGAAGAAAGTTAGTGGAATAGGAGTCCCACTTGTATATATTAGTTTTAAATGATATGCGAGTGAAATGCGTTAGTGGAATGTGGGATCTCATTTACCATTTATGATAATTATGAACCGAGACTCTTATTCGTGGACAGACAAAAATGAAAAAACGAAACTCTTATTTATGGACGGAGGGAGTAAAATTTATGTCCATCTAAAAGTACATGCTCTTGCTGAACGAAGTGTAAACGAATTTAAACTAGGGGAAGTTTTGTCTCATCATTTCACACTATCAGTCCGTTAAAAACTGATCTATTACTTTCTTTATTCACTATAATCAATAGTAATTCTATTTGTTTTATTCGTCCAAGAGTTTTCCAATTTTCAGTTTTAAAAAGCTCCTATTTTAGTAAGTATCATATTTTTCTATTTGGGATATCACATTCTTTAAATGACATATTTTTTAAATAAAATATCAGTTTTTCTATTTTATTTTCAGTCTTATTTTATTTTTTCTTCATTTAATTAATAAAAAAATAGTGCATAAAATTTTATGCAAAATAAGAAATATTTCACTTATTGTAAAACAAAAGAGTAATTTTTCTTCGTAGAAACAAAACTTATTTTCTCTAATAATCTCACCGTCTCAAGTAGTTGAATTATATTCTATTTTTAGTTGTCCCCTAATACAGTTAAGTCATTTTTATTTATGAAAAATACCACATTTAATCTTTCTATACTTAATTCTCTTTCATATTTTACTCCGTCTTCAATTATTCGTTTAATTATTTTTTATACTTTAATCTATCTTCATTTAATAAATTTTTCTTTGTTCTTGCTTTATTTTCATTCTGTTTTATTTGCTTTTATTTATTATTTTATTTCATATATATCCTCTCTGTCTCAAAGAAGATGATCCATTCCTTGTACGGCACAAGAATTTACGCAACTTTATTGTGTATGCAAATGGAGACAGTTAAGTAAGAGAGAAGAAATAAAGCTGGGATAAAGGTGTTTCCATTTTTAGAAATGAGTCATCTTAGTTTCACAAACCAAAAATGAAAATGATCATCTTCAATGGGACGGAGGGAGTACTTTATTTTCAGTTTATTTTAATTAGTTAAATAGGAGTATTATATTTTTTTAGGACATCCACAACGCTCCGGGCCAGACCACATCTAGGGTCCAGCTCGGGCCATGGTGCATTGCATGTAGGGGAGGCTGGGTCTGGGCCACGATTGGAGCCGACGGAGGGGCCTGAGGACGCATCCCGTTGCGGTCCATCCCGGCGTTTACGGGCACTCGGCCCGAACCCGAACCCTTTTTTTAAATCGAATTTTTTTACCTATTTATATCAATTTCACATCATTTCCATTCTTCCTCAATTTCGCTTGTGTCCTCTCTATTATTCATTTAAATTCGGTTTGTATGCAGTGGTTTAACAGCGACTAACAACAGATGAACGAATTTATCGCGTCCAACAAATTGGTACTTACCAGCGTCACCTCAACAAAATGTTGTTATTAGTCCGACAATGGGGTCCACCACCGCCCCATTAAACTTGTCGTCGTCAGCTAGTATGAGTATGACATCATTGAGATGAAGCTCGTCACCTAACGTGCGGGGAAGGGCAAGGTTGCTATAGTTGATGATGATAGCAGACCGAAGAAGTACATAGACCTTGTTTCTTGCCAAGAACTTCATTGACTTCTCCGAGAACCCTATCATCGGCAACCAGCAAGCCAGTAAAGTGTTATGGGAGTGAGTCGCTGAGAAGTTTAAAGCTGGTTGACCAGTAGGGACGTTCGAGCATGACTACATGAAGCTTCAGAACCACTTGGGCCGAATTCAGAATAAGATTTCAAAGTGGAATGACAAGTAGCCTACAACGAGATGAGCCTCGTGGCGATGACCTACGAGGAGTTTTACCTTTCCGGGAAGAAGCACTTCAAGTACTACGACATTTGGAAGATTCTCCATAGGAGCCCGATATTCAGCGAAGGAGTAGAATCGGCGGGAGTGGCGCGCTAAAGAGAACCAAATTTTTTGCCACTAGAAACCACTCTACAAACGATGGAGGTCCGACAATCGACCTCAACGTGACCAAATTTTTCGGATTATCCCCCAGTTGAAGAGGAAAGCAAAGGGGAAGGCTGCTACGAGTTACCCAACTATGCCAGCACCGCCACCCAACCCTTCGGTAGATAAGATGTCTGATTCTATGAGTATAATCTTGCAGTTGGGCCATCTGAAGGACTTGGCGGCGAAGGATACATCGACAATGTCGGAGTTTAAACTCGACTTTGCATAATGAGATGATCAACTTCCTTCGCTCAAAGATGAAGAAGAAAAAGTACTCCCTTCCTTCTCACTCTTACTTTCCTCTTTCTTACTTATTCAAATCTACTTAACACACTCTATTTCTTAAACTTTGTGCCTAGAAGTTTAGCCTCAACTATGAGGAAACGAATGAAGTAGTTTTTTTTTATTTAATTTTTTAGGAATTGTAATATTTGAATTTTAAGGACTTCTTTAATTTCTAGAGTTTGTAATTTTAAATTTTCAAATGAACAATGAGTTTTCCGTGTTTTAATTGTTCAAAGTTTACTATTTTACGAGTAAAATAGTTTGTAGTTGTGAAAAGTGGAATTTAATGGTTGGGGTCCAGATGAGGCCTGTAGGGTTGTGAGAGTTGTGGCCTTATACAGAAAATGAGGGGAATGATGACTGACGTATGGGGGAGTTGGGGCCTGGATCCGGGATGAGATTATAAATGGCCTTAATCCCTATCTAAAAGAAACTACCCCCTTCGTCCCACTCAAGATGTCCACTTTTCCATTTTAGTTTGTCACGTAAGATGTTCACTTTCTATATTTAGAAATAAATCCATCTGTCCTCTACCTCATTAAACTGTTCAATTCTCTTTTTCCACCCTACTTACCCCACTAACAACTCCTCCTAAAATTTCATGTTGTTCAAGAATGTGGGTATCATGAATGGGACAAAGGGAGTATTCATTTACTAGAGGAATTAATTAATACTTCATCTGTCCCACAAGAATATGCACTTTTGATTGACACGAATTTTAATAAATAATTGGTAAAATAAGAAAGAAGTGGAAAAGAAAAAAATAAATAAAGTATTATTAATAGAGAATAAGTTCTACTAGAGACAAAAAAAAGTTTTTAAATTTTAAAAATATGTATACTCCTTCTCCTTCTGTCCCATTAGAAATTAAACATTTTCCTTTTTGGATTGTCTATTGAAAATGAAACGTTTCTGAAAATGGAAACAACGCTCTCTTTACTTTTTCCTCTTATTTCACTCTCTCTTTTTTCATTTATAAAACAACACTATATAAAATCTCATGCTAAAAACCAAGTGTTTTATACTCCCCTTGTTCCATTCAGGACGACCACCTTTCCTTTTTTGTTTTTCTCAATCAAGATGGCCACTTTCCAATTTTGGAAATAACCTCATCCCTTCTCTCTCATTATTAAAATATTTAACTATTTTTTTCTTCTCTACTTCATTCTACCTAAAAATACTTTCTAAAATTCCATGTAACTCAAGAATGTGGCCATCTTGAGTGATCTATTCCACCTAAAAATACTTTCTAAAATTCCATGTCACTCAAGAATGTGGCCATCTTGAGTGAGACTTAAAAAATAGGCTATACTTCCTCCGTTTCACTATAGTTGAGTCATTTTACCATTTCGGGAAGTTTCTTTATAGTTGAGTCATTTTCTTATATGGTAACTTTGTTCTCTTTCTTACTTTACTCTCTCTTACTTTATCCTCTTTAATTTATTCACTTTATACTTTATTCTCTCTACATTTTCCTCTCTCTTACTTTTTTATCTATTTATTTAACACACCCAATATTCATTTCTAAAATTTCGTGCAAAAAGGTTTCGCTTCAACCGTGGCAAAAACGGAGGGAGTATTTTATTGGATTGAGAGATATACTAGTGGAGTACCTCATAAACTCTAGCCTCTAGTTGGTGGACTGAGAGATTAATTTTTTTGTTGGAAAGTGACCATGTGCGTAGGGCCGTGGGTATGAGACTGTAGATTCAGTAGACCCCTCTCCAATCACTTCTCTGCTGTATAATTTCGTGCAATTACTACAGTGAGTGCTTTATTTAGATGTCTTGTCGTCGAACCTATTCCAGTATTTTGTTTGTGATACCGTAATTTTATTTATTACCGCACCAGCAGGAGCTCAAACTAGTTGTAATGTTAATGGAAGAAAATGAAATTTGTGTTCGGTGAATTTGGTTGATTTTTACTCCTTTTTAGGACACCAGATTTCCATTGTCTTGTTTAGAAAAAATTCACTGCTCAAGACACATCAAGATGACATTATGACATTATATGCCTACTCAATTATTTGACAAATGTAAAGTGATTAATACTCAAATTAATCATACATAATATGTCACAATTCTTTGGAAAAGGCCAAAATAATAAATATGGTAACACCTTTTGAACTTCCTATATGTGCAAAATATGCATCAATGTATATTCACAAAATTTCGCGATTAGTCGACTTTCTGAACAAATTCATTGGATTTATTTTAATTAACTTAATTTTGTTAATCTTTATGATACTCCATTAATCATGATGTAAAATATTTTAGTTAACTTAATTTTGTTAATTTCATATGATATATTTAGTTACTTTTAATGAACTTAATATTATTAATTTTCACATGATACGTATTGGTTATGATGTGTAAAATATTTTTGCGCATATATACATAATAAAATATAGTAGTATATGGTTTAGTTTTTTCTGCTATTGCATATCATTAACTAGATGAATGAATAGAACATGATAAAAAAAATTAATATTATTACATCAAATATGTTTATATGGTATGAAAAAACTCCCAAAAAAAAAATACAACAAATCACTCATTTTAAAATAGCAATTACATTCAAAATTGAAAATAATTAAAATTAATACTAATCGTGATCACATTAACCCTTTCAAAATTAGTACTTACTCACTCCGTCCCAACTAAGTTGAGTCAAAACTTTTCAGCACGAAAATTAAGAAATTGTGTTGAAAATTAAGAAAGTAAATAAAGTAGGAAAAATAAAGAGATTAAAGTAATAAAGTAAGAGTGATGAGATGTTTTATTTTTTATTAGAAAAGAAAATGACTCAATTTAGTTTGGAAGGAGAGAGTACTAAATAGTTAATACGTATAATACTATTAAATAGACTGCATCATGAATAAATAAATATTACTAGTTCAAATAGGGGTGTCGAAACGGGTATCCGCGGGTACCCGCACCCGATTTCGACCGAAATGGCAGTCCCGATACCCGTCCCGCACTAAGTCGGGTATCCCGCACCCGACAGTGCGGGTACCCGACCGGCCGACCCGCAACATCTTTTTAAAAATCTTCTTTTTATATTTGCACACTTCCAAAGTTCTAAAATTCATATGAGCGTCTGTACACCTAATACTCCATGTTGCATCTGTAAGACTGCAGAACATACTTTCATAAATCATTAACAATAATACAATAGATTAAAAACTAAAATGCTCCAAAGACAATACTATAGTAACACACAAATTATTCATACAGACGCTCATTTCTTAATGAAAAATTCTCCAGAAACTATAATGCCCCCAAATCCCAATACAATATATCATAAAAAAATACGCTTAATACTAAATTACTAATAAAAATAATATTCTAATAGCATGTATTAAAATTAAAATAAAAAAATTATAAAATACCTATATAAATACCGGGTATGTTAGGACTAACGGGTATATACCCGAGCGGGTATCGGGTATACTCGGTACCCGCAAAACCCAAAATATGAATACCCGACCACGCCCCGTTTCCCGATTCCGTCAGGTTCGACACCCCTAAGTTCAAACTTAAAATTATGATAAAATTCTTTCGAAAATATTCTCTTAATATATGTGTGCATATGAATGCATATTTGATATTTGTAGGAGTATTTAGGAAAGTCCACAAATATTACCATATTTAAGTATTTTTCTAAATAAAGTTAATGGCCCCTTTGGTGAGATTAGTTTAGGTGTTAACTTAATTCCATTTGTCAAATAATTATTAGATAGATATACCATGTTATAATGGCACTTTGGTATGTCTTGACTAGCAAATGTTTTCTTTTGTTGCTTTTGTGTTGTCGGAGAATAATATATGCAAGATAATAATCATAAATAGATTTGTAACTATTTAATACCTTCGTCCATAAATAAATGTTATTTTGATATATTCGTTCGTCCACGAATAAATATCTCATTTGTTTTTAAAGTACTATTTTTAGTAATGAACCTCACATTACACTAACTTTATCTCACTCACATAATCACATTAAATTATAAAATTAATATACAAAAGTAAAACTCAACGTCCACTATCCTTTTTATACCCACTTTCTACTATTTTTCTTAAAACCCATATCATATCTAATGTGGACTTGTAAGTATTAGATAATGAATTACTCAAAAACTTTAATTATAAGTATTTAATTTAAAAAAAGAAAATTATTAGTAATGAATAGTATAATGTTTAAACAAAAATATTTTTGCGTAGATTATATCATCTCCGTTGATACACTAAAATCTGAAATGAGATAGGTAATTAGCTCTATTAGTACTTTATAGCTGAGGAAATAGACTCTGACGCGTGTGCGTGTGTGTTTAAACTTCAACTGGCTAGGAGGGTACCTAGACCTAGTTGTGTCGTTGGGTCTGTGTCTATCTTCCGTATCATAAATCTCAACCCACTCTACTGGCTAGTATAATGGTGTAAATAATTGATCCCACACAGATGGATGTAGGTGTTATACACTTGCGATGACATTTTGGAAGGGGTGGTTTGCTACCACACTTTGGGGTTGAGTTTTAACTTGACGTGAAAGAAATTGGGACCTATACCTATCCTGACTAGTAAGACCTTGAACGATTCATGCTGTGAAAGTGTACGTGAATGGTTGAACTGGACTACTAGTGTGCATGCAAAAAGTGAAATGTTACTATAAATGGATAGATAAAAGTAAAAGGAATAACAGGCAATGATGGCTAACTAACTAACTACCTAGATCTGTAAAAAGGCTGAAAAGTGAAAGGACAAGGTAGAAAAGTAACAAAAAGCAACAAGTGGCCCCAGACTCAGATGGTGACGTTGTCTTCTTCTTCAAGCAACGAAAATGATCAGAAAATCAAAACTCCATTGATGAATACTCGGAATCAAACTCAAACAACTCAGATTTATCACAAAATCAAGTCGCAAATCCAGATCAAACAAGAAATCAAACTAGGGCAACTAAAGCATGCAAAAAACAACGAATACCTAAACTACTAGATCTAATTTAACAACTGTAACTTGGAGAAACTCGAAGGAACATCGAGATCTAATTTATCTAAACAGATCCAAGCATATAGCAACAAAAATTGACGTAAAACTACTAGATCTTGCTAACTAGGCAGAATAAGAACATGATTGAGCTGGAAACACGAAATAGAACCGAAATAAAGTCCATTGCAAATAAGATCATCAACCAAAAGATGTTCCTACTAAGGTAACTACTGGAATCCAGATCAAAAGCAAAAAAAACAAGTACGTAAATTGGAATTCTTAAAGAAAACAAAGCAAGTGAGATTGTTTGGCTCCTTGGAGCGATGAACTGATAAAATACTAGACTACAGCGACAACTGGCTGTGACGGACGGTAACTTCCCTTCGGCAGGCGGCCGAAAATTCTATTGGAAGCCGGACTAAGAGCGAGGAATGCGAGTGAATGGAGCTAGTCTCCAAGTATTTTTTCCTTCTTCATTTGGTCTTCTATTTATAGGGTGGCTTGCTTAAGGTTTTACTTTTTCTGAAATGACAGCTCTACCCATCTTCAATAGTTAATTGTTTCCTAGCAATTCCTTTCCCTATCCGCTCAAGCTCTGTGGCATGCACTCTGGCTACTATTGCACCCTTTTAGTGTCCTTTTCACTGCACACTTAAGCAACTTTCTTGCACATAATATTCGTTAAAGCACGTAATTCTGACTAGTAACCAAGGCTTAAAACACGACTTATCAGTACTCAAAAACCAATCTCATTTATTGTTTTTGAGTAAAAAATACTAGTTGTGCCTAAACCAAAACCTAAAACTTTTTCAAATTTTGTGAGTAAAAATGACATAATATGGAGAATACTCTTTAAGTTTGAGTTCAGTGCAAATGGTTGAAATAAAATTATATTTAATGTGATATTTAAGTTTAGTGTAAATGGTTGGAGATGCTCTTATAGTTATAGCTGTGTTGTGAAATTGAGGAGAAAATCACGCAACTAATGGAGTATTTAGTTACTCTTTAATACTTTTGCTGGTGACACGAAAAAAGAAAAAAAAAAGAAGCTGCATGAATAATTTTCGAATGTAGGTAATGAATATCAGTGAAAAAATTGAACTCTCTTTGTCCGCCATTTGAATTCCATTTGAATGTAGCACGGATTTTAAAAATATAAAGAAAAGTAAGTGAGGAAAGATAATGGAACGTGAGAGCATTTTTATATATTTATTTTATACTAGAATGTGATTGAAATAAGGACGTGTAAAATAGGATTTACCTATAAAAGTGAATGAGAACTCGCAGTAACAATGGCGATAATAAAATTGTAGTACTACTAGTAAATAAAAATGTACTCATACACAAAAATGTTGTAATTTACTCGTTGGCTGACAATTACTTACATCTACGTCATACTTTTTCAATTTTTCAGATTTGTGGATGGTTTGAGGCTTTGAGCTTATGTCAATCACTCAATCACTAACTGTCCTATATTTTAATTTCTAGTATAATATGCTTGCATTTTAATTTTAAATAGCGTACGATAATATATCGGAAACTAAATTGCTTTGAGCATTTAGCTCCATCCATAAACCCTAATTTTAGTACTTTCTCCGTTCTATAATATTCGCACTTAATTTTTCTCTTACTTTACCTTACAATTTTTCTCATCTCTCTTATTTTACCAATTTTGTCTTAGTTCTTGTGTCATACCCATTACCCATATTTTTATAAGAGGAATGGAGTATTTAAATATGATAAGATGATGTTTAGTTAAATTTAATATCGTAAATAAATATCCTAATTCTACTTTAAATAGAAATAGTGTAAGCAATTTACTATGAACCGAGAAAGAAAAATATGAGTAGCATCAGCATGAGATTGAGATAATATATAGTAATAAGTAAAATAGAAAAGATAAAAAAAAATAAAGTAGAAATGAAAAACCGGTGAAAAAATGTGTATAAATAGAATGAAACTAATTTAGTAGAAGAACCAAAATGAGTAGTATTAATTTGGTAGAATGGTTTTTATTCCATGAACAGAAAATTCATATTTTAATATATGTAACAGTATAAATTAGTATGAATATTTATTATTATTGGTAGCATGGCATTTATTCCATCTAAACAAAGGATAACAACATTCAAAATGACACTTTTTAATAAAAATGTTGGATGAATTTTTGTTGAGTGGAAATAATGTACTACTCCATATGTCATACTATAAGTTACTCCGTCCATTCCATTATAGTAGTATCAATTTTTTTTATTTTTTTTCAATTTCATAGTAATAGAGTCATTTTCTTTATTTAAAAGTAATATTTTATTTGATCATCATATTAAAATTTGAATTTGAAATTAAGGCATACAATGTTAAATTTTAATAGGTAGGTGTAGCAAATTTGTGTACTAAACTTTGTCGTATTGTTATGAAACTAAAAATGATTTTTCAAAATTCGCTCTCTCATCCTCAAACGATGTAGTATAACGCTATTTTTATACTACTACTATATAATATTGACCATACATTATTATTATACATGTAATACTTGGTGCGAGTTTTCGCGACCCACGCTGACATCATGAAAGCGAAAATAATATTTAGAGGTGTTACCAGTGTTACAATATTTAATATTATCCTGACAAAAGTTAGTAAGATAAATATCCCAATAGATAATTCTTGAAACTTTTTATACAAAAATCTAAGAAGTTGAATTTATTCTGATACTCCTATAATAAATAAAAATCTTGAATTAGACCCAAATTTTGTAAACGATATTAGGAGTACAGACCAACAATGTGTTTTTACACTAATTTATGGGTGCATTAGAAATCTTAAACACATAAAAATGATTAATTATACAGAGCTTCATATTATTTGGTTATGAACATTTTCTATTAGTTTTTAATATTCTATTGGTTTTTAATAAACAGGGGTTTTGATTTAATCAGAGAAATTTTCATGGGTAAGTCTTGCCCATTATTCATTGGATCTCTAAAATATTCTACTACAAGATATTCAAAACCCCTGTCTAAAGCGAACCAGTGTAAATCTTAGCTTTGATTATGAATTGTTTTGATTTATCAAAAGGTGTGGATGTCTAGTAACCTAAGAATCTTGTTATCTCAGGCAATGATGATTAATGTATAGTGGTTCAAGGATTAATATTACAATGAATTGCATTCTAGGAGAGTCCGATTTGATATAATTCAATTAACTCAGCTGGTTGGAATTCATTTTTTGAATAATAAATATTGTTTCCAAAATAGACCACTCTTGAATAACATGGTACTATTATATAATTAAAGTGAAATAACACACTTCAATTAATTAACAAATATTTATATATTAAACGCAGGAAATAACGTAATGAAAGAGGAAGCCAAAATTATCCATAATTTTGGGTTTGGACGTACCATCAATATTATTCTACTATTATTCTACTACAATGGCTGATTATAATATATATGTATTAGCTTGAATTAAATTGAGACTCAATTTGATTAGTAAAGGTCCAATAAGCTTAACCTTGTCCAGTCTCTATGGAACTTTATAAATAGGAGACTAGACATGAGACTAAAATAATAGACTCCACAATAGAGATTTTTGCAAATCTCCTACTAGGAATTTTGATTTTTTATCTTCCTTTTTCTAGTGGGAATTATGTTTTCTTTCTAGTCAAAGCCTATATTATTCGATAAGCTTTGTCTACACAAATGTCGAATAAAGAGTTCAATGAATATATTTGAAGATCTACTGTAGAATTCAAAGACATCACGTATAGATGCTACGAGCCATCTTCGATTCTTTGGATAATGTTTAACTAACTGCAGAAGTCATGATTTAGCACTAAACGGTTACTTCGGCACAATTAGATATCCATGTCATTTTTTTTTCTTGTGTTCTCTTGATACAATATTATTGTATGATACATTATTATTATTACGAGTCAGCACAATATTATCTATCTGTCAAATCATACACATTCCTTCCAGATTATAAACTATAGAACAATTAAATATAATATCAAAGTTATTATACAATTAACCAATTTTATAAAGGAAGTAAAATTTGGCCTAAGGGCATCCGCAGTGCTTCGGCCCGGATCACACCTAGGTTCTGGCTCGCGCCTGCAGGCGTTGTTAGGGGTGGGTACATGGTTCTCGGTTATTCGGTTAACCGAGAACTGAACCGAAACTGGTCGGTGATCAGTTAACCGATAACCAAAATTCACGGTGTTTAGGTCGGTACCGGTTTGCATTTTTTCTCGAAGTCGGCTATCAGTTATAAATGATCATTAAATTTTAATTAAATTATATTTTTAAGGAATAAACTTCTATAGTAGTATTTTTATACTTTTAAAATTTCATATTTATATTATATTCGTTTTGCACTTCTTTATGTGGCATTACAATAGAAGAAAATGTAGTTTACTTCCAAATTTTGTCAAAGACTATTTAATTTGTGTCACTTTCATTTATAATATCTCAAAGTCAATAAAGTTCCTAAATATTATTTTAAAAGTAGTCTTAGAAAAAGTTCTTAGATCATTTAAAGTTTAAACTTTTGAAGTGTCTAGACAAAATTATGTATTACTAGGAAATATGAATAATAATAATAATAATAATAATAATAATAATAAAAGTAAATGAAAATTGAAAATTTAAAAGTTGAAGTGTTGGAGTTTGTATCATTCAGTTATAACCGATAAACGACAAGTTCTAACCGAGTCGGTTAGTTAAGTAATCGAATTAGAGATCGGGTCGGTTCCGGTTAATTTTTTGAGGCGTTGTGAGGGGGGGGGGGGTGTCTGGAGCCGGTGGAGGGACCTGAGGTCATGCCAAGTGCGGTTTGGGTCGGCGTTGCGTGATCCCGGGACACGCCCAGTTACATTCCGGCCCGGCGATGCCGTAGCTCGGACCGGACCCGGATCTCAGCTCAATTTTTTAATTTTTAAAAAAAATTAAATATTTTTTACAAATCCATGCTATTCCAGAGCTTGTGAGAGTTGTGGCCTAACACAAAAAATGAGGGAAGTGATGAAGTGAGTGAATTTAGAGCTTCGATCCGAGACGGGCTTATATATTGCCTAACTCGTCAAAAAAACTTTAAAAATGAGTAGATATGTGCATAAATGGTACTCCCTCCGTCCCACAAAATATGTCACGCTTTCCTTTTTAGTTTAACCCACAAAAGATTTCATATTTCCATTTTTGGAAAAAGTTTTCTTTTATATGAATATAAAAATTATACTTTCTCTCTTTATTTAACACGTAAAACAAAATCTCTTAAAATTCCGTGCCATCCCACAAGTCTTTTGTGGGAAGGAGGGAGTAAAAAATCTAAGAAAATATTCGAAGTACAATTGCACGTGGAAGAAACAGTGGACCGTTCAACGCTGCCCAATTTGTACACCCCCACGATCGCGACAATTCTTTGATTTGATGGTGTACTATTTCCCTTAATTTTATTCCTTACAATGTTTCTAGTTCTACTCTTTCCGTTCACTATAATAATGTCGATCTTTTTATACATGGTAGCCCATCATCCCTCCAAAAATATTCACTATGGTAAAGCTTCTTATTTGGTTGAAATTGCAATGGATTAAGGTCTCATATTGAATATTAATAATTGAAATTATGAGAAAATGACTTTTATTTCTTATGTTACTTTGTTAGTACTTTATAATTCAGAATGGAAAGAAATATCTCAATGAATATTAGAAAAGGTTAAATGTAAGAAGCTGAATCATTAAAAATCACAAACATATAGGATTTCATGGATTTAAAAATGGGCTCGTTGTTCCTATGGCCCATATAGGTGCTAGATTTCTACAGCTCAAATTTTGTCCATTCTGATTGGCCCAATAATTCAATGCAACTTGGGCCATGGAACTATAGCCACTTAGTAGTTGTGGTTGGGCCGAATCAGTTTCGAAATATAAAATGGCCACACGGGCCTCGTCAAGTGGCCTGACCAGCCCCGTCTAGTTCGGGACATGATCGGTCCACTAGAGAAAAGTAACGTGCTTGGACGGGCTCATTGATCGTAATGGGCTCTACGGGTTAACCCCACCCTACTCGAAAAACTAATTATGATTATTGATACTTTTAATTGCACATTTAAGGTTTCAATTATGAAATTTGGTTGTACTTGGGCTTTATGTTTGCATTCCATCCGCCTAAGCCAATATGAAAAGGGAAGAAATTTACAAAGAAAATTCAATTATATTTATATGTATATTATTTGTAATTTTCTTGAGCACTTGAAATTTTAAGTGAATCAATGTCAAGACAAAGAAACCTGCAAGTAAGTGTCTGTCCCCACTCCCATGGGTAAAAAAATTTCTGTCAATTAACTCCTACTATAATTCTCAAATATTATTGAAAATGTAGGAATCCAAGAAAATGACTACATGAGCCCTTGAATTTGACCAGACAAATATATCACACAATTACAATTTACACTTTAACAAAGGTAAAGGAAATATTGGTATGTGGAAAAATCGAGAAAGCTTTAGCAAGACGATGATTTAAAAAAATTAAAATGAATTATAAGTAGAACTCAGAAAAACACAAAGGAATGTCGCCTTTTACATAAGAAGCAAAAAAGTATTTTCTTCCCACTTGACTTTATTTGCAAAGCCTTTAACACTTTAAGGTGAAGAGATGAAGATGTTTTGGTCAAAAATGGAGAAAACATAATTTGGAAGAGACAATGATCCTACTGCCTTTTGTCTCCTTAGTGTGGACTGCTCAAACTATTCATGCTTGAGTACTAATATGTTTATTCATCACTTTATTCATTCTCAACTTTCTTTTGACTACTATGCTTATATTTATCTATACAAATTGAACATGATTATTACAGTAGCATTTCATTGGAAATTATAACATCAATAAATTTACCTAACTTTCATAATTTATAAAGTGATTTCATTTATTTCTTTACACTAATTTAGGATACTATTACAGTTGTTTTTAGTTTCATATGCCAACATCCTCACTCAAATCCTTCAAGATCTATCTTAACGAGGTTAAACTTTTTTTTAATTGGATTGAACATGATATCTTCTATTAAAATGACTCAAATTAAGCTCGTTTTTTTTTTAGTTTCAATTAAATTTGATTTATAGTTGGTAAGTCGTTTTGATACTATGATAGAAATACATATAATTACATTCAAATCCAATATGTAATAAAAGGAGTGGACCTTGAGACTTAAATAATAATTTCAATTCTCTCTTTATTACATGAAATATCGTAGAAAAAAAAAATTGTTTCGCCAACACATTCATTAGGTTTACTCAAAGATTGTTACTATTATTTTTATTTCGCCACACACATTCATTAGATTTAATCAAATTGTACCAACAAGTAGTATTTGTGGATCTTTCGTGAATGTGACATGGCAAGTACTCCCTCTGTCTTAAGATAGTTGGAGCATTTCTTTTGAGCATATTTAAGAAATTGATATGCTAAAGGTTAAAGTGGAAAAAGTAAAGTAATAGGAGATGAAAAGAAAGTGAAGTACTATAAGAGAGAATAAAGTTTGTGGCAAAAAAGAAAAATGACTTAACTATTTTAGGACATTTTAAAACGAAATATGACTCAACTAGCTTGAGACTAAGACCATGTTTGGTTGGCAAGGAAAATGATTCTAGGGAAAATGAATCCCGAGAATATGATTCATAGTAACTTTACTTTCCTGTTTTTGGAGAATATCAAGATTTTTTAAATTTATATTTATTATATTTTATTAATATATTGTAAATTTTTTTAATAAATTATTAAGTATAAATAATAATAATTAGTATATTATTATATTTATTAATAGATAGTTTAAATATGGATTATCCATCATAATATATAATAATATAATTATAATTATAGTTACATGGAGTATTATACTCATTTATTATAATAATAAATATAATAATTATTATATTATAATTATAATATTTAGGATATCATAATTGAATAAATTTTATAAATTAAAATTGCACTATGACTTTATTGATTAATTATTATTTTATAAAATTAATAATTATTATTTATTATACAATTTATATTATATAATTATATTTTAATTATTTAATAAATTATTAATTTCTATTATGGATTATTATAAAATATAGTTATAATTATGATAATTTTAATTATAATTATTTATTATATTTTTAAATTAATTAATATATTACTTATCTATCCTTTAGGAATAAATATACTTTAGAAAACGTTTTTTCTATAATCTCTCCCCTCTTTGTTCCTATTTTTGCTAAAATTCTAGAGCAATTTTCTCTCCTATCTCTCTCTCCTCTATCTTCCAAAATGTTGCTAGGATTGAATGCAGTTCATTCGTCTCTCTCCTCTCTCTCTACCACATTTTTAGAGTTAGCATTCTCATCCCCCACTACCTTCCATGTGTGCAGTTTTATGTTATTAATAACATTATTAAATATAATATGATAATACACTATAGAAATTAAATTAAATTTATAAATTGAAATATAAGAAATTTACCGTTTATAAATTTAATTTAATTTAACTTATAAATTAAAAATATTAACAAATTTTAAATTCTTACTATGTTATACATATTGTTTGTATATTTTCTTAACTTATAAAGTTTAATTGCGATATTCATTTTTTTATATTAATTAAATTTTATAATGTTATAGTAATATAATAAAAAAATATATAAAATAATTGCATCCAATTTTATGTTTCATTAACTGTTATAAATGCAGTACAAAATAAAAGTTCTGATTAAATCCGTGCTTTAGTGGACACTAATTTTAATATAGTTTATTTTGAAACATTTTATTATTTGATAATGAATATATGCATAATTTATTGAATAAATATTTGTGGATTTTAATACAGTTAAATGTGTTAAAAAAAAGTAATAACATATAAGTAAATTTAATTTTAAAAATATACTCTTTCTTTTTTGAAATGCTTGTTTTATTAATTACTCCCTCCGTCCGCGAATATGAGTCCCGTTTTTTCGCTTTAGTCCATCCATGAATAGAAGTCCCGGTTAATTTGTGTATAAATGGTAAAGGCCTCATATTCCACTAACTCAATCCACTCACATTTCATTTAAAACTAGTAAATACATGAATTAAGAACGCAACTCAATCAGTATTTATATATCATACGAAGTATAAGTATGATAATATTTTAATTTGTTGATGGTATAGTGAATGAACCAAGAACTGTAATGGAGTATTTTTAAAGAAAGAAAAAATATTAACTATATATTTTTAGAATAATAAATATATGAATTAAGAAAATGTGATTATTTTATCGAGGTTCAATGTAATGTTCCAAAAATTAAGAATTAAAATAAACTAAATTTTAGAAAGTAAAGAATAAAATTGAAATTGTGAAATTCTTAAAATTAAAACCGTAAACTTAATGAGTACTATTTCATAGGAGTATATCATATATTCAATTTTAATTGTTGCATGTTATAATTATTTGAGCTAAGAACTCTAATATTCTATACATATCTTTAAAATATTAAATAGATAAGTTATGAACACGCGATTAATTATTTTTTCGGGGTTCAACATAATCTTCCAAAAATTATATATTAAAGAAAGAGAAAATATTAACTATATATTTTAAGAATATTAATATAAATTAAGAACATGTGATTATTTTATCGAGGTTCAATGTAATGTTCCAAAAATTAAGAATTAAAATAAAGTAAAATTTTAGAAAGTAAAGAATTAAAATTGAAATTATGAAATTATTAAAATCAATACCGTAAACTTAGAGTACTATTTCATATATCATATATTCAAATTTAATTGTTGCATGTTACAATTATTTAAGCTAAGAACTCTAATATTCTATAACAAAAAAGTGAAAATATTAGTCACATATTATTAACATATTAAATAGATAAGTTATAAATATGGGATTAATTTTTTTTTTAGGGTTCAACATAATCTTCCTAAAATTATAAATTACAGAAATTATAATTTTGAAAATTTAAGAGTTAAAATTATAAAATAATTAAATTTAAACCGTAAATACTAAACTCAATTAGTATTATTACACCATATATCAAATTTTAATTTATTACTCCATGTTTATTGGGACGAACAAAAAAGAAAATTCGGTCTATCTCTATATGACAAAGGGAGTCTTGTATGAAGTAAAAAGAGAAATTATTATTTGAAAATATTAGAAATATGAAATAAATAAGATAATAATATGTGATTTTTTTTTATCGAGGTTCGATTAAAGAAATCAAAATTTTAGAAAATAAAAAATAAAAATTCTAAAATTCTGAAAATTAGTAGTACTTAATTAGTTACTAGGAGTATTTAATGTAGTATCAAATTTTAATTTGATAGATGTTATAGTGAATTGAGCTAACCCCTCTATTCTTTTATAAACATTCTTGTAACTAAAAAGTTACTAAAAGAATGAATTTATTAATATTCAAAACTACAATTTAATTAAAAGTAATTATTTTTTATCATATGTTATAGATATGATTATTTACAGTTCAATAGTTATTAGTAGTTAACAAGTTTTTAATATTTCATAGTGCTAATTATTTGTTATTAAATTATTTGAATTAAAATTTATAAAGACTGATTTGATAAGAGATCCATATTATTTATCAACTAATAATACATCTTTATTTAATATTTTAAATTTTGAAGATATATTTTTAAATAAAGGCAACAAAAGAGGAAGAAATTTAAAAATATATCAACCAATCATTTTAAAAGTTGTATCCCACACACAAGTCATTAAATACATGAACAATATATGCATAATCTACCTCTATATCCTCAATACGTGTATTTAATAAACAAATTAATTTAATGATAATAAAGTATGTACACAAAATATAAATTTAATCAAAAACAAAATATAATATACAAATTAATGTTTCTTTTAGTACTAGATATGGATATTTATTATTTAAACGATGAACTATGAATAGGAGTAGAAATAGGAGATTTAGTTAGCAATATAATGAATAATTCACCAACGAAATATCAAGATAGAATAATGAATAAACAAACAACTAAAAGTGATAATGTTTATAGTAGTAATTGTTTTACAGATACTAATAAATATTTGAAGGAGATAAAAGGTGGGACCTTACAAGACTAATTAATTGATGGATAAATATTTGAAGGAGCAAAAAAGGTGGAACTTTAAAATGATTAATCGATGGAGTAGGAGTATATAGATATGAAAATCTTAATTAGGAGATTTATATCAAGATTAATGTTTCTTTTTAGGATTTAAAATATAATAAGAGTAATTTAGTAAGTAGATAATACTCTCTCCGTCCACGAAAATTCGTCCCGGTTTGACCGGGCACGGGTTTTAAGAAATATAATGGAAAGTGAATTGAAAAAGTTAGTGGATTGTGGGTCCTACTTTTATATATTAGTTTTATAATAAAATGTGAGTAGGAATGAGTTAGTGGAATATGAGGTCCACTACCAAAAATGGTAAAAATGAAATGAGATAAATTTTGGGGGACGGATGGAAATGGAAAAATGGGACAAATTTTGGTGGACGGAGGGAGTATAATTTATAATACAACCGATTAATATAAAACCGATTTGATCTGATTAAAAAGTTAAGAGCATTACGTATGTAGAAATTCTCTACGAAAATCATTTCCCATAATCTATATGGAGCATTATATTATATAGTTAAATTATCATAAAAGTCATCTTACCAACTGTTATCCATTAACACATCCAGACAAAAAAAAAAAATCAACCACTCCACCAAGTTCAATTCCACATTTCTGCAGTAACATGAACTCACATTTTGTTCATTTTGTTTTAAGCAAGACTTATAACATGAAATAATTTTAACGTGAATTTATGAGTGCATATAGTCCATGGTGTTACAAATGCCAAATCTGTTTTGTTTTTTAGTTTTACCAATTAAAAGAATCATTTATATTGATTTTACCCTCGAAGCAATATGTATTAATTAATTCAAAATCTAATAACGTATCACAAAATATACTTGGAATGACTAATATTTATATAGGAGTATTTAATTTATCAGCGTATTATCTCAATTATACCAGAATATGGAGTACTGTATTTAGAGAAACCACTAAATTGCTTTTATAAATAGAGATTTATTTTAATTAGAGGCTGATTTGGTTGACTTTCGTTCACATTGCCACCTTAGCATCACATTGCCACCTTTAGCGGTAGGCACGTTAACCAGTGCTGACGATCGGAATTGCTTTTATTTTTTATTAGTATAAAAATTTAAAAGGAGGTGTTATGATAGATTGAGAGACATCAACTTATTAACCATTCTAAACTAAGCAAACTCATATATACAAAAATTTAATTAGAATTTGGACGCATGTATTATCTAAACTGACTAAAGTCACTAAACATGCATTGAATGGAAAATTGGAAAGGCTTCTTCATTTATTTTTTGATGCAGTATTCGCATCAATTAAATTATAATCAAAATTAATAAGTAATTTGATTATAAATTACTAACTTTCAATTAATTAATACTGGATACTATACTAAATTTGATGACTAAAATAGGAATAGCCTCTGATGAGCTATCTATTCCATAAGAGAAAAAGGTCTTCGACAAAATGATGGTCATAAAAGACTATAGAGAAACCCCTTTAGACTTAATTGATCATCAAACATTAGTTTCCACATATACAAACAAAAACAAAACATTAGTTTGTCACAGTTGATGCATCATATACCAATAATTATCACAAAAATAAGAAATAAAGTAGTAACTAATTACACATGATATACCAATAATTACAATTTCAACAATACTTAAAAAACTTTGAAGAATTACAAATATCCTTAAAAGCAATGCAACAACAATAATTTTAGAGAAAGGGAAATTTACCAAATGATCCCTGAGTAACTGTGTGTGTGTGTGAAAATTGGGTCCGAATGGATTGTTGAGCTGTCAAATCGATTCTGCGCCGGAAAATGATTGCGCTTTTGAATTTGATAACCAAAAATTGTTTGTCACTGCCAAAAGATGAAATATAGCACAACTTCCTCTTCTTCTCCATCTCCAACCTATTCTATTCTGTTTATTCTCTGCCCTCCTTTCAATTTGTCTCAACCTTCTATTTTGCTGCAAATTAAATTTAATCGCGTATTTAAATATATACTCGGTATTTTTATTGTTTACCATTCCATACTTATGACGAATGCAGAAGAATCAATGAAGTTAATAAAATAAAACGCTGTTTACACTTTATTTTGAACAATGCCAGTCAAGACTTATAAGTTACGAATCTTGAGTGAACTAATTTAGTTTTTTAATTGATTAAAGAAGATAAATCAATATATTGAGCGTTATTTGATTGGATGAATTTTTCTGTACTTAATCCTATACTAACATGCCAAATTAGCCTTTTGCTTCTTATGGAAAATAATTTTGAACTCATCCAGTTTAAATATATTTGGATCAATTTAATTTTATATAACCGAATATAGTATTATATAAATCCCAATTCCCAAATATCTAGTTTTTCCGTGAATTCGCTGTTTGAATTACATGAATATAATTAAAATGTTTGTGTACTCGTATAGAATTTTTCAAATACAAACAATATTTTATAAATAATTTATATAATATAATTCTTTGTTATGATATTAATACTCTCCATTCGGACTGCCCAAAACACATCGGTACGAATTTATACTCAATAGCCAATTTTGAAACAAATTTGGAGAGCACTGATTTAATAATAAACGAGCGAATTAAGAATGGTTTCTTTTACTTTAATAGAGAGTAAATTGTTATTAAACAAATAAGTTTAATTAAAATAAGAGGGAAGTTGTTTTATATCTTCTTCATCCTTAAGGAAATATACAAGGCTATCATATGATCGATCTACACGGCCAACTGTAATATATTTCATAAAAAAAAACTATATAGACTTAGCTAAAATCCAAATTTATGATATTCCAATTGATGAGTGTACATCGCTGATTACATGCCACTTTAATTTATCATTGTGTGTGGGATTTTCATAATTCATTATCATGATGACATTTTTGGTAGTGAAATTCAACAGATGAGAATGACTTGTATTGTTGCTTTACAGAATAACATCAAATAACATCTCGATAAACCGAAGTTGATATTGTCTCTGAGAGATATTTGCTCAAGTTTTTACTGAACAAAATTTTATCTGATCGAATTTATTCCACCACAATATACATAAGACAACTTTAGATTTCTTATCACCCTTTAAGAAAAATAATTAAGTCGATCTAGCTACAAAGTCAATCAAATAATGGATATAAATTAATTTAAACTGGAGAAATAAATTAAATTAAAAAGAAGTCCATATAATGTGTTCTGGATTTAAATGGTAAATCAATATTAATTGTCATTAATTAATTGAGCCGATTTAGTTAAGCAGTATTATATTAGTATTATATTAGAATAAGGCATATCCAAATCTACTTGGATCCCTTACAAAATTTATTAAATAAGTAATGTCCACGCAGGGATGTCACTGCAGCTAGCATGGAATTCGCGGGTTAGCTCGAGTAGCTCGCTAAATTTAGAGGGTTAGGATTTGAAATTTTTAGCCCAATAAAATTATAATTCGATTAGCCAGCAACCCGAATAGGCTAACCAAAAACCTGGTGGGTTGGCCCGAAAACCCGATAAAATTTCTATTGTTCTATTGGTTTGACTCCTAATTGACACTTTATTGTTTATTTTTATAATAAAAATAACTAAAAAATAACCTTCAATTTTGTACTCCCTCCGTTCCATGTTAATTAAGTCATTTTTCCATTTTGGAAAATTTCAATATAATTAAACCATCTGTTACTTTATTCACCATCCATTTAATACAATATTCTTAAATTTCGTGACGAAAGAAATGTCACAATTAACAAGGAACGGATTCACATAAAAAAATTAAAATTTTTAAATATACTTAAAAATTTCTCAAAATATATTTAAGTTTTACTTATTTATACAAATCATAAAATTAGTATTGATCATGTTCATTTTTAAGCATATAGTATCTTAAATTCATCATAATAATGTTTTACCTCCTATATAACTAGTTTTCATCATTATATATTAGATTGATTTTATGCTAATTTTATTAGTAGTATCTCGATTATCTCGCTGGGCTAGTCCGAAACCTGAACCTTTAAGGTTAGGAATGAACTTTTATAATCCTATACAACCCGATGAGTGCGTACCCGAATGACCCGCAACCCGAGCAGGGTTGGCTAAAAAACTGTTGGGTTGACCCGATTGACATCCCTATGCGGGACGAGGCCCATTCAGTCCCCTCACCTCAGCCTCTTTGATGGTACGCGGCCCGAACCACCCCACCCACTCACACCCCCGTCGACCCCTACCCCCGATGTAGGTGATTGGGGTGCATATATTAGAAATAACTAGCAATTTGGGGTTCATTGGTTAGTTTCGAATCGTACATTTATTAAACAGATATACTGAAATTATGATAAAGATTCAATATATAACGAATAATTTTATTTTATTTTGTAATCTTGAGTTGGTTTTATGATGAAATTAATGAGAATAACCTTAAAAAGCCACAAAGTTAACCTCGTAGTACTAAACAATTACTACTATAAATGGAGATGCAAGTGAAGATCTCATATACTCATCTGGCCAACAAAAATTGACACTGAAGGCCTATCTATAGAAACATTTTTTCACAATATTTTCTTGAAAATCCAACCGAGATCAACCTCGTTGATTCCTTTTCCCCAGAATCGAATTTGCTGATCACATATTAGATTCCTCACCACAAAACATTTTTCTTTGTAAGTTCAATCACATTCTCTCTCGCACACATACACCAACTCACAAAAGATTATAGTGTATGAAATCTTTGACTTTAAATTAATCTTTTTGTTTGTAAATTTTCAGATTTTCTATATTGGATTGTCCCAGTTAGAAAACTGAGGTTTAAGAAGAAGATATGTTTTCTCTCCCGAGTTTCTATGAACTCGGGACCTGTTCGGATTCATACGATGTTGTCGGAATGCTGAGTTCCCCGACAAACTCCGACAATCCAAACCTCAGCCCAAGATCCATGGCCGAAGCCAAAGCCGTCGCCGCCAGCATCAGCCACAAGGAAGCCGAGCGCCGCCGCCGCAAGCGCATTAACGGCCACATCGCCACCCTCAAATCCATCCTCCCCAACACTATCAAGGTACAATTAAAAAAATAATACTACATCCGTTTCATTTCATAAAGCTGAATTTCCTTTTTCGTCCATCTCATAGAAATTGTACATATCCATTTATAGAATACTTTATCATTTATAGACCCCACCGTTCATTACATTGTTTCAACTTCTTTTTTGTAATTCTCTCTTACTTTACCAATTGTGCAGACAGACAAGGCCTCCCTTCTGGGAGAAGCCGTGCGGCGCGTGAAGGAGCTGAAGAAGACGGCGGCAGCGCAAGAGGATTACCCGAGCGAGGCGGACGAGCTGAAGCTGTCGCAATGCGAGAGCACGGGGCTGGTAAAGGCGGCATTGTCGTGCGACGACAGGCCGGAGATAATCGTGGACATGATACAAGCGCTGAAGGCGGCCGAGGCGAAGGTGGTGAGGGCGGAGATGGCGACCGTAGGAGGGCGGACGAAGAGCGTGCTGTGGGTGAGAGTCGGGGCCCAAAACGACGCCGGATTAGGGGGGTTGAGGAGGGCGCTGAAAATGGTCATGGACAAGTCGACGAGTTCGGAGCAGTGTTTGCCGGGGAGCAAACGCCCACGTTACTATCATTTGTGAAGTTTTGTTCCTTTTTCGAAGGGACCACGGCTTGGACATGTTGCTATCATGGATTTGAACCAACATCCTATTCCTATACAAAACAATTCTGCTTTCTCTTTTTTTTTTTTTTTTTTTTTTTTTTTTGAATTAGAATAATATTAGTAGTGATTTTGTTTTTGAATTATGTTAATCGTGTGTAATTAATTAATTACTACTATAAAGTATAAACATATGACATCTATTTATGGAAATTGATTCTGTGATAGTGAGATTCCTTGATTCATTGCTGGGGATTTTTTGGATACTATCTGGGATTGCTATGAGTACTATGTTTGTATGTACATTTGCATGTTTTGGTGAAATAAAATGGGCCATGAATCTTTATGTGTGTTTTGTATTTTTTGGTGAAAATTAATGCATTGCAATGATAAATTGATCATACGCGATTCTGAACTTTAATGTGATTGATGTTTCATCACTACAGAATATTCGGGTAGTTAATATATTTAGTGGTGTATTAATTTGATTTTATTTTGTAGTACTAGTATTTAATTAATACCACGTGTGATCATAATTGGGAATAAGGTGGCTGCGCCACTTTCAAAGCACCGACTACTGACTTGCATTTGTTATCCGGTTGAAAATTGGGCTCAGCCCACATTTGTGGGCTGGTATTTACGGCTCTTGCTATTCACATTTATTATTTTATTCATAGTCAAATAGAGAACACAATTAATATTATTTTAATTTGTGATAATTGACGACAGCGAATTGGACAAAACTCACCGAACCAAAATCTTAATTTTAGATATGCGAGAGATTATATTATTTTAAGAAATGGATGAGATGATACTCGATCAATATACATTTATTAGCGTCAAATATAATATTAATTCCATGAACAGATTCTTTTATAATGGATTATATACGCACAATATTGATAATTTATTTTCAAAATACCATATCAGTATTATATTTAGCACATTATTAAATAAATTAGTGCAATGCAATATCGTAACTTAAAACTATAGTTTATATTTAAGATATTATTTGATTTTTTTTTTTACTTTTTATGTCATTTTAACATTTTTTCTGCCTTTTCAGATCAATCATTTACAATATTTTTCTTCATTTTTTTTTATAATTTCGTTCATTCTAATATTTTTTCTCATAGAATTGTCCTCATCGATCTATGTCTAGGGATGAAAATGATATTGAACTATTTTGCCAAAAAATAATACACTCTTCATCACATAAAAATATAAATTTGTGAAAGAGCATGAATTTGAATGTATAAATTAATTATAACGTAAGAGAAGAAACGAGAAAAAAATAATGAAGTATTGTTAATAGATAATCAGTTCTATATTATTAATAGTGTTAAACAGGCTCAAATATGTAATTTAGAAACTTCATATTTTTAATGAATGAACTTAAAAAGGAGACAGTTCATATTTTTAAAATAGAGAAACAGTAATAGAAAAAAATAGTGCAGCAGGAGCTTAATCTTCTTCACTTTCTACGGGTGTGTCCAACGTGGGTTTGACTGTTTGAGGTTCGCTATAAGTTTTTAAAAAAGTGAGCAATTTAAGTACTATAAATAAATAAATAAATAAATAAATAAATTAATTAATATTTTCATTTTTAGGGAACAGTAGAAATATAGGTCATATACAAACATATGACATTCATTACCTACAAAGATTTTGTAGTTATAGCCCAAATGAGACGAGTATAAAGACAAATGAGGCAAAGCTACAAAACTTTATAATCATGCATATACATAGGCAATATTTAAACTTTTAAACTTGACACTTAAAAAAAATATTTTACCCTCCACTCATTTTTATTAGAGCATTCACAATAGGAAAGAGTCCTTCCACGATCCTTCCAAAAATTCCGTTCGCCACATTATTTTAATCCTTCAAAACAACCCTTCAATTTTAATTCATTTTAATTATTGGTGTTTATCAAATATTAAAAAAATAAAGTGCAATGAGTTGTATATATACAGTTGAAAATAATTTTTTTAAAAAAAAAAAAAAAAAAAAAATTCAGGATGGCTTGGCAGTTGGTGCACAATAGGTGCCATCCCACCGCTTTCCCACTCTCAGCCTAGCATGTGCTCTCCCGCGATAGCCCTCCCGCGGTGGAAAGGCTCCTTATTGCTAGTCCGAAAAAAGTGATAAAACTTCACAAGGACCCTGAAACGTGCGTAAGGTATAGACTAACAACCACAAATGATATTTGGAAAGTTTAAGTATCGTAAATGTGCATCAGTGAAACTAAAGGTCCTAAATTTGTTAGTTCACAGTATATAATAACTGAAACATACGTTTGGATTTCATTGGATGATTGATTATAAAGTTATGAGTAATTAGGTTGATTAGTACTTTTCTACATAGTGGAAAAATAATTAAATCAAACATGAACTTGAATCAATGAATATATTATTTTGGCTAAATGCCTTGTGAAATGCTTTGAATCCATAGTTTCCTACGCTACTTGCTGCCCGACGGAAGGTCTCCGCGCACAGCCGGAACGTATATCTGATCTGTATAGTAGTCGTTGCCCGACGGGTTGGAACCCGCGCACAGCCGCCCAGATCCTTATCTCCGCTGACCCTCACGGGCGTCGGATTGTCTTTATCTTGTTATTGTCCGATTTATCTGATCATTAGGGATTTAGGTCCTTAACACAATATTACAACAAAATTCAGTATATGATAAAATTTTCGTAATACTCGAACCTTGCCAATAATTCAAATTATTAAGTTTAAAAAATGCTTCCAGCTTGCATAGTGTTTGGAATTCAATTAATTGAGTAAGTCATGAACTTATTTATATAGTACTAATAGTAATAGATTTTGTGGCTTAATACTAGTATGTAATTATAGCTCATGCTCTAATATGACAAGGGCCATATGCACATCCGAAATTTATTCATAGATCTTTCAAACTTGTTACCATGCAATTATTTAATCATTTAATAGATCACATTGATGATCCAAACATGGCATTCTACTACATCGGAAAATATTCAATCAATTATTAATTTCTTCGGAGCTTCCTTTGTTGTCTTTCCCACCACCACCATAGCCGCCGCCGCCGCCACCACCACCACCACCACCACCACCACCTCCTCCTCCTATCCCCCCGCCACCGCCACCACCACCTCCTCCTCCTCCACCCTTCCCTCCGCCTTTTCCACCACCACATCCGCCGCCTTTCCCTCCACCTTTACCTCCGTCATGCCCACCGCCACCTTTTCCACCACCATGCCCACCACCACCGTGTCCACCACTTCCCTTGCCTCCGCCTTTTCCACCATCGTGGCAGCCACCACCGCCGCCCTTGCCTCCGCCTTTTCCACCATCGTGGCTGCCACCACCGCTGCCTTTGCCTCCGCCTTTCCCACCACCACATTCACCACCTCCTTTTCCTCCACCTTGCCCACCACCATGGCCGCCACCACCATATTCACCGCCACCTTCCCCGCCACCTTTCCCTCCACCTTGCCCACCACCTTCTCCGCCGCCTTCCCCACCACCTTGCCCTCCACCGCCATATTCTCCACCACCACCATCTGTGGCATCGTGCTCTAGAAGCGCCGCTTCATCATCAGCTGCATTTTAGCAACCAAGCATTTAGATATACAAAATAAATCATGTATTTGAATCATAATATAGTACCCCCTCCCTACTTTTCTTTTTAGTTTGTCTCACACGAGATTTCACATTTTTTTTTTTTTTTTAAAGTTCTCTCTCACATTAATATAAATATATTATTTTCTCTTTCCACTTAATATATCAAACAATACCTCTTAAAATTTCATGTCAATCCCCAAGTGTGACATCTAAGGAGTAAAAACAATTTGATTCATACTATGTCAAAATAAACACTAAATTAGTTCGATCCATCTTTCACTAAAACTAAACACCCATTAATAGAAAAATAACACACCAGAACTCCTGCAACACCACCTCGTACACCGGCCGCGGCGAAAACCACCGCAACACCTTCGGATTCGCCCACCACGGCAGAACCCACCCCTACGTTGGTTGGGTTCCAAGACCTCATCACCTATGCATAAACCAAACAACCAAATCTCAACATGCATGTACATAAAAAGAAATACACCATTCTTCAATACATAAGTAGCAATTTAACTGAACCTCACCTTGATGCTCAACCTCTGATTCCACAGCTACTATAGAGCACGCAAGGAGAAAAAGAACAAACAAAACAAAACCTTTAAGCTTCATTTTAGTGAAATGTTTTTACGATACAATAATGTAATGATCCTACACACTCAATTTATAGATGCATGTTACGTCACACCTCAACCGTTTTTTAAAATTTTTGTTATCAATAATAAATTTGTACTCTGTATTTGTTTATGATTTCATTCAATACGCTGTGTATTATACATCTACACGTAGCATAAGTTGGTTACATTAATTAGGGATAATAGCCATTTCAATTATGAAGCTTGATTAAATTATGGTCAATCCCATGATATTTGAAATTTGAATATTACTAAATCACAAAGTTTAAATTTTTCTTGATTGTCTCATCCAGAAAACGAAAAACAAAAATATTTCAATAAAATAGGAAGAGAAATAAGAAAATAAAGAAATAAAATATATTTAATTTAATGAAACATATCGTTTTAAACATCATTAAAAGATGACATTTTGTGCGTGGATGAGACAATTAAAGAAAATAAAATTTCTTAATTTAGTTTTCCAATTATAAAGATCACGAGTTGAAATAGTACTAAAATTTAACCAAATTTTAAAATTTAAATGACTATTAGTCTTATTAATTAAATTCGAGATGTAATTAATAGGAATATGAAGTTGAGGTCAGCAGCGACAGCATTTATGATAGGTGGCTGGCTAGAGAAAAATAGTACCACTCCACATCTCTTTATCTTTGTAATTTTGTGTTTAGTCTTTGTGTAAGGATGTGTATTACGTTATATATTTGACTATACGTTTAAATCTTTACATGCAAAATCTATTTTAAAATTCTCTAGAATTTGTGTATGGAAGAGAAAATCTATAGGATGGGTGATGATATATGCTTTTGTGTTGAAAAATGGAAATGAATGGTAAACGTACAGATGCTCTACTATCTGAGCTACATACCCCTAAACAAATATAATTCGTAAAGGTGGTTAATTTATCTAAATTAAATATATATCTATAGTGTTGTTTTTCATTTTAATACTAATTATAAAATACTAATAATTTCCATCAGCAGGAGTTATTGTAGATGAACGTCACAAGCTAACGATGATACATGCACTGCACCGTAGAGATAATTGTTTCAATGTATTCTTGTATTTTTGTGTTGATTCTTCCTCTCATGGAAATGATTACGATAAAGTGGTTTAACAAATTTACAAATGAAAATTCCATATTGAATTCTCCACATTCGTCATAATTTGTGTGAGGTCTAAGAAAATTGACTAAGGCAACTGGAGTACTATCTATATATACAAAAACTTGGTGGGTTAATTTTAAATTGACATTGATTTGTTAGATATTTTCCCAAATTAAATTAAGCTCACGAGTTTTATCATAAAATAGAAAGTACAATAACACCAATTCAGTTAGATTGAGGCAGGCTGGCATGCCATGGGTCGGATCTTGGTTGAATATACTAAGATCTATTTTAATTTAATTGGGTGCATGCTTATCATGATAAGAGTAACTTACACTGACACAATAAGATGCAACTAATATGAAGTAGTATGAATGAAACTTCAAATATTATTACCTCCGTCCTTGAAAAATAGTAGAAATTTTTAAAACGGTATGAGTTTTAATGCGCAATTAACAAAGTAAGAGAGAAGAATTAATAAAGTAAGAAAGAAGAAAAAAAAATGGATAAAGTAAGAGATAAGAAGAGAAAAAATAGTGTTAGTGGATTGTGAGGTCTACGTTCTAAAATAGAAAATTTGGAAAGTTTCTATTTTTAAATGACGGCCCAAAATGTATTTAGTTTCTATTTTTAAGCGATGGAGATAGTAAGTATATGTAATTATAAAAAATGAATTTTTTTTTCTCGAAACAACACGGAGAAAGAATGTCATGGGGGAACTATTTAAATTATTTGTCAAACTAATGTTAAATTTTTTTACATTAACTGAAATAAGCTTTCTATTCTTAATATTATGTTTGAGAACTTCTGAACCCATACTATATAAATTGGTCAAAATATGTGATTTCGTGAAAATGACGGTCAAGAGTACACTTTGACTGGATCAGTAAGTTAAAGCATACTTATTAATTAACAGTTTAGCCTAATTAATTAAGTACTTAAATCTTTTTTTGTTCTCAAATATTTTCCATATATAATTAGTTTTTTGGCCCTCCACGATCCACATTAAATATTATTCTGTACTTTTTATCCTAAATATGTTACAACCTTAGCGTTAAAATTAAAGGAGGAGGAGTTATCGATCAGACATTTACTTGGTGATACAAGATAACAAAGTTTCATAATAACTTCACTAAATCACATACACCTGAATTAAAGTTTAACATACCGTATTTCGATTCTCATCAGAGTTTAGGAAATAGAGTTAACATGAGAAACTAAATAGTGCACAATGGAAAAATAAAATCGAACACTACTATTTTATTAAAGACTTATCTTTCGAGAGTTTGTTGGGACTCTTGTCGGACTTTCTAGTGACTCTTTTACTTGGTAGCCTGACTCCTATAATCTCAATGGTATGTTGAGTTCGCATGATATATATGAACCCAATAGCCCAATGGGTTCCCTCTGGTCTTCGGTGGTGTTTCAATGGTCCGATGAGTTCACATGGTGCGAACCCAGCGGCCTACTAGAAGGCTTCTAGACCCCGACAATTTTCTACCTTTTTGTTGTCTTGGCTTCAAACTATGTCCTTTTGTTTCTCATTCAGGAAATCGGATGCATGACTAGTATCCGAATCAAATTAGGAATTGTTCTTTCTTTTGTGTGTTCAAGTCTTTGTCATTTCGATCTCGTCAGTCAGGTCAAAACTCTCAAACTAAAAAAAAGGTTTCTGTTTAATTGTATATATGTTTAGGGTTTTTATATTATGTGAAATTCAATTGCATATTCGCAGTAAATTACAATAACCAAGTCTTCCTGTTCCCTTTGGTGTTAGCTTTAGAAGAGAAACCACCCCTTTTAACAAGTAATCTTAAAAGCGGTATGTATCAAAATGGAAAGAGCTAGTAGTGAGAGAAAATAGTGATTTCATATAAGTCATTGCAGAGGCAAAACACAAGTGAAGTACAGGTCTCGTATAAGAAGACCTTAATTCCACGACAAGTAGTTATTCGAACTTACAACCATGCATAATTTATTCCAATTACAACATATACATCCAAACATGGCCTTCCTACTATCTCCCAAACTCTTTATTAATTAGTTCTTCGTCTCTTCATTGCCTTCCACACCACCACCTTTTCCACCGCCGCCACCTTTTCCACCGCCGCCACCTTTTCCGCCACCACCTTTTCCACCACCTCCATGTCCTCCACCGCCTCCACCTTTTCCACCACCACCATGTCCTCCTCCGTCACCACCTTTTCCACCGCCACCATGACCACCACCGCCATGTCCACCACCACCGCCATGTCCTCCACCTCCGCCATGTCCACCACCACCACCATGTCCTCCACCTCCGCCATGTCCATCGCCGCCGCCATTGAGAGTGGTGTCCTCTACAGAGTAAGCCTCCTCCGCTTCAGTAGCTGCATTACCTATAATTTTTTAAAATTAAAATTCGAGTACAATTTTTGTATATTAAAATCCATCAAAAAACCGGTAATTTGGTAATCTTCTTAGCAAAAATAAAATGTTTGGTAAGTAGAGGTTAAGTAGTCCTACCGGAGGGGCTGCAACACCATCGTCTGCAGCTGCCGCCATACCAACCGCCGCAGCAGCGCCGGTAGCGGCAGTAACCACCGCCACGTTGGTTGATCTCTTTTGGCTCATCGCCTTTAAACACAAAGTTTTAAAATCAGTGAAATATAATGCAATAGTTATAAGAGATGGACAATTGGAAAGATATATAAATATACCTTGTGTACCAAGTTGGGATTCATCAGCTAAAGCTGCGGTTGCAGCAAAGACAAGAAGAAGAAACAACGCCAAACCTTTAGAAAACTTCATGTTTTTTGTGGTGTGAAGAATGATGGTAGAGAATGGAATGTATTTATAGTTGCATGGAAGAACTAGACGACAATAAGATGATGACCTCATCACTCACCTTTCAGATAAATCTTTGAATTCTTTCTTGATTTTTCTGCATTCTTTTCCTATAGTCTTATCAACTTGGGTTTCTAAATACTCATATACTACTAATGACTAAATACTATATACTCCTTTATAATTTTTTCGATGAACAAAAGACACTTATCCTTTTTTTTATATCACATGTGTACCGAATTCGCTTCGGTGAAATTCCTGCTCGATCATATTGCAAATTAAGGCTGAAAATCTGCCAGCGGGTAGCGGAATTTAAATTCGTGACCTCAAGATCACCATAGCTCCGCGCTACGATCCGTTGATAACAAAAGACACCTTTTAATTAGGCACCAATTTTTAAAAATTACTTTATCTTATAAACAAAATAGTGTGTATAATTAAAAGACAATTTGCTACCAATTTTAAAAATTATTTAATCTCATAAACAAAATAGGTGAAAATTTAATAAGAGTGTTATTTCCATTTTTAACTTTATAGTAAATGTGAGAGTAATGAATTAGTGAATGACGAGATCTACAAACTTATACTTTCTCTGTTCTCTAAAAATAGAAATTATTAGTTATTACCTTTTTGGTCTGTCCAATAGAAAGTTTTCGTTTAAGAATTTTTTTTTTCTCTCTAATGAGATGAGACCCATTTTTCACTAACACAGTTTTCTTTTATAAGTATTCCTCTTACTTTACCAATTTTGTATTAAAATATGTTATGTTTCAAAAGTTTTTATTTATAGAAAATGAAGAGAGTAACTAACTTTATAGTAAAATAGGAGGGTAATGAATTAGTGGATAGTGGATCTACTTATAAAAAAAATTAATTAAGTGTGTATTAGTGGACATTCAAAAATGGCAAAATGCACCATTTATTTGTTGGCGTAGGGAGTGCTATATATAAGCAAAATATTCCATGAAATTCAATTTATTGCTTCAAGTTCATTGCCATATGTGAACAAAAAGATAAAATCAACAGCCATTAGTATACTAAAAGTTGTGGAGTCAAATAAATGCTTTTAATTTTGTCATATTTTAAATAATTTCGCAAATAATGTGCAAGTATGCAAGTATGCAACTAAGTACAATGTACAATCGTCTCTCTTTCTCGATCAATTTCTTCGATCCTCTTTTTCTTTCTTCATTTTCCTTTACCATTTTATCGATATTCTATAATTTCTTTCTTAACATTTACTTCAATAGATTATTAACACAGATCACGCCTTCATTGAAAGAGGAAAAATGATGGAATAAGAAATATTGGAGTGGAACACGACACCAATTTCTTACAAACAAACGAAAAGTAAAAAACAAATCGATATTTGCAAAAATATAATCTTTCTCCAAATGGGAAAACAAAATATAGATTTCAAATCTAAGAGAGAAAAAAATTTGGATTTGTCGCCGACAGAAATACGCGGAAAATAAGGAAAAAATCTTTTTAGGAAATCTACACTCACACATTCATTTTCGTGTCGTGGCACCATCTTGTGATGTAACGTAAGCAGAGCATAGAAAAATTAGATTATAGATAACTTATTTAATAAATAATTAAATATGTTTTCGTCACAGTAGCCAAAATTACCACTTCCAAAGCTTCCTTATAATTAAGTACCTTTCACCTAAAGTTAGATAATTAGATTAAATTGAAAATATTATAGAAGTCATAAATTTAATCTTAACAATTACTAGTACTACAAAATTTTCGAATAAGTGACCAAACATATTTATAAAGAAATGTGTCTCATGCAAATCACGAATTATAATTTCATAACTATATAATACAACCAATATGTCCTCTAGAAATGACTTGCTATATAAATGTGCAAAGCTAGTCAAATTGGAAATAATATTTTATTGCAGCTAAATGAACTTGCATAAGTCGATGTGCCTGTTTTTAGCAAAGTTAGTCAAGGTGGATATTGTATTTTATTTCCAGTGCAAGACACTTTTAGTTACAAATTATCTACTGTTTGTGACACTCATTTTTGCACTTCCAGGAAATATGACATGTGTCTACTTCTCTGTTGAATTTGTTGAATCTTCTAATGTTATGTTTTATCCTATCTTTTCATTCCATAAAATATTTTTCCTTCCTTGCCCTATTTGAAGTCTTCAAGTGTTGCTTTTCATTACTCTTGAAAAGAATTGGGATTGACTGTAATTTACAATTTGAATTTTGAGGTAACACACAATTTATTACTCCCTCCGTCTCGCTTTAGAAGTCCCGGTTGATCAATTTTGGGCGTCCCGCTTTAGGAGTCCCGGTTGAAATAATTAATAAAAAATGTCTACAAAGTTTTAAAAATACTAAAAGTGGATCCCAACATCCACTACAACTAATAAAAAAGTGTTAAAAGTGGGTCACAATATCTGCTACAACATTTATTTATTGGACCCTCAATTAAAAGTGGATCCCAACATCCACTACAATATTTATTTATTACACACTCAAATATTTTTTTCTTAAAACATGTGTCCGACTCAACCGGAACTCCTAAAGCGGGACGGAGGGAATAGTAATATTGAGCAATTTTTTTATGTTCTACTGTTGTATATGGCAATACTTATCTATTTATATGATAATTTTTTGAATGAATTCAAACAAAACGGTAGGTACAAATCTATGTTTTGTGTAGTGTGTTTATTTGTACATTGCCAAAGAAAGATGATTGAACAACTAATTCCTTAAAAAAGCTAACCTTGATAGTTGATAATGGCGATTGAAAATATTACCTGGCCTAAATGGACTGATTGGGCTAATGTAGTTTGGGCTCAAATAAATTGTGCTGACCCATAGAGTCTAGAGTTTTGAAATATGAACATATTTAGTTTGTAGACTTTAAAATAGCATTAGACATCCTTAAAATTAGGGCTAGCACATTCTTGGTATCACATTCATTCATTCATTCTTCTTCTTCTTCTAAATTACTCCGATTACTCTAAATTACTCCGATTAAGGAGGAAATGGTGAGGGAATAAAATATTTATCTTGGTATTGTCCTTCTATTCCTACTTTTAGGATTAATAGAAGGTGACATGTGCATGTATCCTACTGGAACTTTATTTTGGTATTGTCTTGTTTTAGAAAATTTATGAGATTCTCTTGAACTAATTAAAACCAAAGTTTTGATAACTTTTGTTAATTAATCAATAGATTAATTGCTTAGGCTTTTAATAAAGTCATGTGATTAAATTCCTCGTAATTAATTAATCCAGAGTGGATTAATCAAGAGATATTGATCTATAAAATAATAAACTTTGAAAAAATTCTTGTATTTTTCATGAACTTTAAATTTGGTTGAGAATATCACAAAATATACATTCTATTTGTTAGTATTTCCCTACCCAACTCAAATACACATATTTTCAATGAAAAAATTATTCTACTTGCACAACCACGAAATATTTATGATATTTTAAATCCTCTTTTAAAATTATGGCAAGTATGATAAAAAATTATAATAAAAAAAATCACGTATAAAAAAACTACGTTGATATAGTAGTGCCAAATATGAAATAAAAATAAAAATGCATATAAGTTAGTCAGATATGATTATTAACATGCCGTAGAAAATAATAAACAAAATGTAAATATGTGATGTTTTAGATTAATTTTAAATTCGCTGACATAACCAAAATTTGAGTAAAGTTTATAGTTTAAGTGACCAATCTCCCATTAATTAATAATATTCGAATGTTTATTTGAATTTACACCAAAGGTTTATTCTCATGGTGTTAAATAACTCGATGATGGACTTGAGGAATCTAAAGGCTCGTTAGTAATGAAATTAAATACTCCTAGTAGGGAGATCAATTAGTACTATTTAATTAACTCTATAGCATAATTATCTGAAAGAAATTGGAATGGGCTCATAGATTAGTATTTATACAGCCCAAACACATTATTTATTTTTAAAAGTTGGCCTACCTTAAAATTTCCTTATCCCAGAAACAATAAGTTAGGGCCCCACTTGTTTGGGAAACAAAAGAAAACACAAATCGGCCCAATATCTTAAAGAGAACAAAAACTCACTCTGATAATGATAAACCCACACACCAAAAAGCGCCTTATTTTCTCATCAGCTCTTACTCTACAAACTGGACAAGGAAAGTTAAATACCAAGTATAGTGTTTGAATTGGTAGATTGGCGCATTTAAAGGGCATTTAGTAGTCCAATCTAATGTTTGATGTATTGGTTAAATTTTCTGCGATAGGCACATTTAAAGAACATTTAGTGGTCCAATCTAGTGTTGATATGTTGGTTAAATTTTCTGTGCGACCCGTTTAATGGGCAAGGGCTCGTTAAATTAAGGCTGAAAAATGGTGTTTTATTATCATAGAAAATTGAATGATAATAATACGTGCAACACTATATCAATCTTAAATTACGTGGAATTTACTAATATAGTCCTCAGCCTTAGAAATATATAAAAAATCAAATGATAGTTTTGGAATTTCCTACTATAGTGTGACTTTAAATAACAAACCAAATATGTGATATCAAGGACTATAGATAACATACCATCGATTCAAACACAACAAATAAAAATGAAAAACCAAGAAAAGCATTTCTACAAAATGACTATGTTCTTATCTAAATGAAAGATAAACTTCAATTCAAACACACAATGTTAGAATAGAAACCAAGAGTAGTTGTGGTAGCTAACAAGAAAATCTGTATATTATCTTATCCAAATGCATCCCTTGGCAGACATAATCGAATTAGTTACGAAAGTAGTTAACTTGAATTTAATGTAATCATCTATCAAATAACTCACTTAGATGTGATCGAAGGAAGTGAAATGTATTGATCCTACTACCTTACTCATAAGTCTCAGTTTCTTAGTTTTGTAAAATATGGTTGATAATCTCGATCGCTGTTCTCGACTCTGGAGGCCATGGAAAACACAGATTTCTATGTCACACCAACAATCTTTCCCATAAAACATTTTTAATAATATAAAATCAGTGTCATGTACACAGATTTATCAATGTGATATGTTGTTAAATTTTGCTAAAATGACTCTAAGTTCATGATTTTAATGTTTAGACATATAGTCTTAGGGGATGTAACTAACTAATTTGATGTGTTACTGCTAACTAATCAATATTATTATATTAAAAATGTTAATACAGTTAATTAGCAAGTAACATATTAATTATTTAGCATTCTAACGCGACCGGTCTTATAATTTAAACTTGTGCACATCATATATAAAATAGAAAAGTAGGATTATCTATAGTTTACTCCTTATATATGTTACAGTTTTATCCCAACTTTCCCCAAATTCCTCCATAATCTACAATTTTCCCCAAATTCCTTCACCATCCAATCAATGGTGTTACGAAGTTGAATTTCAAGTACATATCTGACAAGATTGATGGAATAAAAGGGGATTACGAAGAAAGTTAAAAATAAACTAGAAGACTAAGTACGTTTACCATTATTTTAGCAATGATAATTATGATGGAAAGTTACCAATCAAATTTCATCTGGACTTTGTCTACTCCTTTTGCGTGCAGATATTGAAACATTTCATCATGATTTCCCAAAACCTTCCAAATACCAAGAAGTCGGTAAAATTTGGTCCACCAAAAATAAAACACATTACAATCATTGGTGTCACATTAATCCTTTATTTTTTTTTATAAAAAAAAGCAAGGATTTTTTGTGCAGTAACCTGTCCGTTTCCAAAGCTTTGAGTTTTGACTCAAAACAGCTTGTAAAAAAGATTATGCTCTTTTATTTAATTTGACTCCAAGTTTCTTCCTTGTTACAAATGAACTACAGTACTGTCATAATAAATTTTGCTTTTATTTACGTACCAAGATTGAAGTGATTGAGAATTTGATACGATCCCAAGTCGGTTTTACACGAAAGTGTGGAAAAGCATATAAGAGAGAGCCAATCATTTACCATTGACCATAGTTTCAGGTTAAACGCACTAAGGTTTCTTATCTTATATGTTTATCAATTTGGTGCAGTGAACATAGAAAATGGATAGCAAGAAGGGATGGTGGGCCCGTGGATTTGGGATTGCCACTCGGCATGTGCCTTTAAAATAAGGAATTAATTTATACGATCCACGTCACTTTCACACGAAAGAGCGAAATAGCATATAAGAGGGAGCCAATCAAGCCTTTACCTTTGATAATGGTTTTAGTTAAGTTAGTGCTTTATTTTAGAATTTGGAGAGGGTATAAAATTTGGCTCACTATTTGTGATGAAACATGAGAAATCTTTGACTGTGAGGTCATAGCCTAAATTATGTTGGCATTTGATTCTCTACTATGTCATTGATGAGCTTGTTTTGATGGCTGTTTCTGAGGTGCAGGAATCTTTCATCTTTTCTTGCATTTGAATAAAACTAAGATTTTGAAGAAATTTGAATATTTAGCGCCAAAGAAAAGTGGTATTGTATTGACTTGATTCTTTTCTCTTACACCGATTGCAATGTGAATGATGAGTCTTTGAACATAAAGATGCAAGCCTAAAACAAGTAAAAAGATGTGTAAAAAAATATCTATATTTTCGTGAATAATTGAGCTGTGAATTTTAATACTATTTCTTTATATATCTGGTCCCTGGTATATTTACTTTTAAATTAATTATTTAATAATATATATCCTACTTTTGAACTAATCAACTCTAATGATAATTTTTTATCTAATAAAAATTAAAAATGATAGTAGTTTTTTTTTTAAATAATTATATATTCTAATTTGATGTAATAAACTCTAGATAATAAGACAAACTCAACTAAAGCATATCAAATTAACATTAAAGAAAAATAATATTTTATGAATGTGGAACATGTAGTGATAGAAATAAATAGATCACTGAATCAATGTAGGGAAGGGGAGAGAGACTTGTTTATAATAATATTAGATTTGCCTTATTATTTCATCCTCCTACAAAAAATGCGTATTATATCATCATCATCATGTATTGATTTTTAACTATGTTTATAATATAACCATTGATTTATATTAATTTCTCCTCTTACTAAGTTGGATTATGAAAAAATAGGAGGGCCACCTTTACAATTCCATGCATGCATATAATTATAAATATATAGTACTATTTGATTAGTTAGTTTAATATTATTACACAAAGTGGGAGCAACAAGAACGTTGTATGATACACGTGACATGGGATGCTTGTTGTTTAAAGTTGTTTTTTTCAATATGTGGTCTAAGTAGAATTTTTTGGGTCTAACCCCTCAAATCTCAATCTTGTAAAGAGGCTTGTGATAAAGGTGAATATTTCATCTTTCTGTATGTGCACTGTGTGTCTGTGGAATGTGAAAAAAGGGTCAGAATTTTGATATGCCTTCAAAAGGGGACAAATATATACACCTTTACATCTCATGTTTCTCTCTAAATATTCAAAATCAGTATCCTAAGCTCTTTCATCTTGTTTCTTCCCATACCACATTTGATTTCTAATGTACATGTTACTCTGGATTAATTTAATTTTTGGGGTGTTTGAACAATAATTTAATGCGTGGAAGATTGTAGAAATTAAGGGTAGATTGAGATGAGATGAAATCAGTATATTTATATTGATATTAGGTTGATTTACTTCTGCGAAATATAAAATAAGAAGAAGTTGGTTTAGTTTATTACTACTACTATATTATAATGATTCATAACGGTAGTCTCCCCCATGTTCAGTGTAGCTTCGGTTCTGATTTATAGGCTGTAAATAGAATAAAAAATATCTATACAATCATACATTTATGTCCCAATGAGTTTATTAATATTGATTTATTATTATTAAATCGATATAATATGTCAATTTATATATATGTAGACTTTGTAAATTCGTACCCATAATTAAAAATATTTTGTATTTTAGTATCTTGCCATTTATGCTTTGCGAAAGCTAGATATATTTGATCTTTTAATTTCCTAATGTCATTACATTATCCTGCTTGATATGCACAAAATGAGGAGAAGAATATGCGTGAAGACAACAGTGATGTGTGTGGTTAATGTAGTAAATTAACATCAAACTGAGTTTGCACTTCACATGGTGCACGAAAAATATTACATGCATATCAAATTTAATAAAGTACTAATTTTTATGAAAAATTAAAATAGATTCCTTAGTTTTTATATGTGGTGATTCGAATTTCCAGCTTATTAATTAGAAGGTAAGTATCTTATTAAATTACACTTTTATGTGGCACAAAGGCATGGAAATGACTAAAGTAGAAAATGAGCTCACAATAGAACCATCACCAAAAAACCAATGATATCAAGATATAATAATAAATGTACTATCCAAAACTACTACAAAATGAAAGCAACAAATTAACATAAAGTAAATAGAAGCAAAAGAGCAACACACTTGAAGCCACCAACCTCAACCAATAGAGATGAGTGGTCTCAAAATAACTCTAAGCCGAAAAGAAGTTCCTATGACAACCAAAAAGTACACGAAGGTAAACAAAAACTAAATCATAGTCCAAGGCTTTGCTATTCGACAAATTTCAAAATATAGGTGTCATATACGATGCTAATCGGCAAATACTAGTGAATTTAAAATGAAAATGATTTAACTAATTTAACAGGGCGATACTTAAGATTAAGACATCGTCACATCTGACTGAAAGGGTGAAAGGGTACCGATATGCTCGGATTTTGTCCTGTTTTAAGGCTTTTATTTGGTCTGTTTTTAATGTCTAAATCGCAATTCATGTCCATATTTTGCATATTTTATCTATTTTGATATTTTGACATGTTTTGTGAGAATTGTGCATATTTGAGCAAAAAAGATAGGAAAAAGTCGAAGTTGCAAGTCTGGAGCATTCATGTCGTCCAGCGGTCCGCTGCAACATGCGCAGCGACCGCTGGAGCCTAGCGACCGCTACACTTAAAGTGGTCCGCTTCGGAGAAAGTTGTGCTGAAAATCTGAAAACGCCCAGCGACCGTTGGGAAGTGCGTAGCGACCGCTCGAGAAGCTCCCGAAGCTACTTGACTAGTTTGCAGCGACCGCTACCCAAAATGGCAGAGCTACGGACAACGCACAACGACCGCTAGCCACGGTGCAGCGGGCGCTGCGAAAACGCGGCGCACGATTTGACCTATTTTCTCTCCCGATTTTACCAAAATTAGCCATCTTTTACCTTATTCCACTAGGACTCGATTTCTTCCCTATAAATACCCCCTCAAACCTCTCCATTATTATCATCTTGTTGCCTAATAATTCTAGAGCATAAAATTGAGAGAGTTCTTCACTGTGCAAGAGGTTGGAGACGGAATCAAGCGAAGATCAAGGCTACAAGGATTCTACCTTTGGGTTTTATTGCTTTTAGTTCTTATGTTCACTTTATTTTCCCTTCATTCTATGTTTTTAGCTTATTCTGTCATTTGTAACTAAACTCATAGGATTCTAGGGATGTGTTAGTAACGACTTTGGTTATACAATACCTTTTTCTATTTAATATCCGTTTTGTTTTTACTTCGTTTCTTCCTTAAGTTGTTCCGTAACACTTCATGTTTGAGTGACACATTCGATGAAGAATTAATATAACTTGCTACATAATCGTGAGAGGAGGTTGGCAAGTTAGATCCACTTAATAGACACTACAATTAGCTTCCCTTAAAACGGCACTGTTAATTGAGAGTGAGGAATTTTCAATGGTCTTAGGAGCTTTTAGGAGTTACGAATCTAGGATTGACAACCCTAATGTCAGTAATCTACGCTTGTACCGCATGGGCATAACTAGTGTGACTCGTTCTATCGAAGTATAAACTGTGCTAGGGTATTGTAGTTGGAACTTGTATAACCATAACTGTGAACGCACATCTTTGGAATTCTCTTATCTCTCATATCTTTATCTCTATTATTTGTTGCAATTAGTTGTTTATAGCTTTCAGTGATCTTGTTTTCTAAAAGTTTTCAAAGTTCTCTAGTTTTCCAAATAGTAAAAGAAGCTTAGTAGAAGGTAGCTAGTCTGTGATTTTATTCCTCGTGTTCGACAACCCGATAATAACCTTTAACTATACTTGATCTACCTTGTATACTTGCAGGTATTTTTAGTGCTAATAAAAAATGCATCAGGTACGTTGATGCCACGTCACGTAAGGTGTGGCAATTATACAAAACAAGATTATGATACCATTATTGTGGTACCACCCCACCTTTTTTCACATTTATATTCCACCTCCAAAATACTGGATCCACATCACCGAGACCACCATCAATGGATTTAGTATCACTAGATCGCAAACACCGATCCGCCATCACTGAATCCTTTATAGCCAACGAATCACAGCATATCGGCAAAGCATGAAGGTTACACAATTACATGGACCAGAACAACTCCAACTTTCCTAATTTGTAGATTTAATTTCATTTTGTAGATGTGTATGTACTTTTTTTTTTTTGAAATAGAGAATGTAGGTTATCCACGAATGGCAAGAAATAGAGAATGCAGGCAAACTATAACGAAATCAAAGCCTTAGATTTTGCCAATAGACACTTTACAAGATTCAAATGTGTCTTATGCAGCATCATTCTGCAGCCACTAGACTGATCAAAAGCGATGAGAATACAACCAATTCTACACACATTTCATTTAAAACTAATATATAGATGTGAGATCTCTATTCCATTAACTTTTTCCACCCACTTTTCTTAACATTTCTTAAAATTCGTGCAGCCAAGAAGTGAGACTCCTAATGGCGGACGGAGGGAGTAAAACTTTGAAAATTTTTAGAGTGACATGCATTATAATATAAATATATGAAGTGAGTGATGTTAAACAATCATAATATACTTGTCCACACACTTTGAAAAATACTACTGTAAATGAGATAATTGAAAATAATTGATTATTTTAGATGTTATTGTTGTAAATTTTAAATGTATATAAGAATGTACATAATACTCCGTTCATCTCATATCACTCGCACTTTTCATTTTGGGTCATTTATTTTGGATTGATTTTTTAGTGTAATTAAATTACTCTCTCCATCCCACAATAGGAGTCACTCTTATTGTGAGCACGAGTTTTAAGAAATGTAAAAGAATAGTGGGTTGTAAAAGTTAGTGGAATACATGACTCACTGTTTTATTATGGTTTTATAATAAAATGTGAACGCAGTGGGTTAGTGGAATATGAGACCTACTTACTATTTATGGTAAAAATCAAGTGTGAGGCCATCCGCAACGCTATCTCTTATCCGTCTCTTAACCGTCTCATCTCTTCACTATTCATGGGCCCCACTGTACTTTTCAGCTCATCTCTTAACTAAGAGACAGCACCTGCAACCCTCCATCTCTTAACCATCTCTTAACTATTCATTCAATTTCATTTTTTATTTTTAATTCCAACAAATTCAATTAATAAAAACACACTTCATTAAAATAAAATAAATATTACAACTTAAAAGCCTAAAAAATAAAAAAATACATAATTTAAAATCCTAAAAAAAAAAAAAAAGTACATAATTTAAAATCCTAAAAAATAAAAAAACTACTCCGCCGGCGAATCATCATCCCCGAAGTCGGCGGTACAACTATACCAAGTTGAGCTCTCATATACTCAACTCCGGCCATATGGGCTGCAACTTGGCCAGGATTCATTTTTGAGAGGTTCGCCATCGTGGCGACTAGGTACATGGACATTAGGGTGTGCGAGCCCGTGCCCGTGCCGGAGCCCGAGCCCTCGCCCGCCTGGCTTGGTCCGCCGCGGCCCATCCCTCTCGCTCTCGCTCTCCCCCTGGCTCTAGCCGCCTTCGCCGCCTTGGTCCCTTGCGGCCGACGTCGTGCACCGGAAGAAGACCCCCTACATCATCGGTTGGCGTGCCCTCACGTGAGGTGTTGCCTTCGCCGCCATCACTAGACGAGTAGTGGCCACGCGCCGTGCGCTTCGTGCGTTTCGAGCCCGACTCGACACCGCCAGCCCACCTGTCAAGGTGGTGGACTTGCGACCAAACATCAACAAGCTTGAAATCTTTGCCGACGTCGTCTTTGAAGACCCGCAACGCCGCTCTCAGAATGTCGGCTCCACTGGCTCCGCTCTGATAATTCGCCTCTTCTCCCCTGTATATCGCGCAAAAAATTTTGACATCTTTGTCGCTTCGCTCCCAATGACTGCGGAGCATCTTCACGTTGCGGGGAACGGTATTCGTCGGCCTTCGTGCGTTGTAAACTTCGGTGACTTTTAGCCAAAAACACTTGTGGGTTTGTTGATTCCCGACGACAGGATCGTACGAGACGTTGATCCAAGCGTCGTACGAGCCAACGTCTCGGCTTGGCTGTATGCATGACGGCTGCCGTCTCCACCAGCCCTGCCTCCTCTTCCTCCTCGGCATTGACGCCGAGAGGCGAGGTTGATCCTGCCGGAGCCGGTGCCGGAGCCTCCACCAATTGGCCAGTCGGGCAAACTGCGTTCCGGCGCCAAAAAATTCTCCGGAATTTGGGATAATCCCGGCGATTGCTCGTACCTTTGGGGGGGGAGAGGGACGATAGTATGCATCCACATCAAAATGTGGTGTTTGGTACGCCGGCGGGGTGGTCGAGCCTTGGGTGCCCGTCGACGAACCGGGAGTACCCAAACAGTTGTACATGCTCGCCCAATCGTCGAACGAGTTCAAGTCGGACCCGACGGAGCGCCGCCTGCCGGAGCCGCCGCCGCTGGAGTTTCCATCGCCGGACATTTTTTCAACAATTTGAGAGTAGTGTTTGTGTGTAAAATGGAAGAGGAATGAGGAATGAGAGTTGTGTTTGTGTGTAAAATGGTGAATGGAGTATGGAGTATATTTATAGAAGAATAAAAAAAAAAAAAAAAATTTGAAAATTCGACCTTGGTCCGTTTGAATTTTTTTTTTTTTATTAAATTCGAATTTTTCGAATTTATAAAAAAAAAAAAATTATTACGTCATAATTACGACGCCCACTCGCGGGCCGGCGAGTGGGCGTCACGCAACGCTCCAGCGCGCGCCACGTGGGCGCGCGCGTTGTCTCGCCAGCTCGAGGCCGGCCTCGCCGGGTCGCGTCGCGCGACGAGATGTCTCGTTTCGTCGAGACGAGACGAGCCTCGCAACGCTGACTCGATGCTGGCTCGTCTCGTCGAGACGAGACCGAGCCAAAATCGAGCCCGCGTTGCGGATGCTCTGACTCTTATTGTGGGGCGGACCAAAATGGTAAAGTGTGGCTCTTATTGTGGGACGGAGGGAGTAGTATTTTAAGTGTAATGAGAGTTCACTTAATAATAGAATATTAAATTATCTATACTATATTAATTAAACATCCTAATTCTTACTTAAAATATAAATAGTGTAAGTAGTTTGACAGCCGAAATAGAAAAGTGCGAGTAACATAAACACGGGAAAAGTAAGAAAAAGGAGATGTACTCCTAAAAGTGTATTTCACTTTGCTCGTTCAGATTTAAAGTCAGGCTTGCCACACAAAATAATTTTAGTAAAAAATAATAATATAAATTACTAATTCTAATTTATATTCTACTTCCTCCGTCCCGCTTAAGATGACACGTTTTCTTTTTTAGTTCATCCCAACTAAGATGACATATTTCCTTTTATGGTAATTTTCTCTTTCCAATTAATACACTCAACCACTTTTTCTCACTACTATTAAAATATTCATCTTTCTTTATCTCTCTACTTTAATACTTATGCACACCTTCTCTCTCTCCAATTAAACATTTAAACCAATAACTCCTAAAATCTCGTACCGACTAAGCAATATGTCATCTTAGCCGGGACAGAGGGAGTAACATTTATCACCAATTTTAAATAGAAATTACGACTATTAATTTATTTTTCCTTATTCTTTCCATCAATGATTTTTAATAGGTAAAAACAAAATTACTTTTTTATTGTTTAATTTTAATAATTTATCAATAGTTAGATTAGATATTGCAGAATATTGCTTTTTATAACTTAAAAAATAGTCTCGTTATCTCCTTCTAAGTGATATATTTTTTTTATATATATAATTTTAATCAATACAGTACATTTTAAAATGAAAACATTATAAATACTTTTTCTTTCTACACTCAACTTACGAAACAAAATTATAGTAGTAGAAAATTTTGTGCCATACTAGACTAGTACATGATTCAACACTGACGAAACAAAACGTGTTAATGTGATTCGGACATTCGGTAATTAAGTAATTAGTAAAGATACCCACAAAGCTACAACGTTCAATTAATTGTGAATACTGTGACAACTAATTACTGCTAAAATGGTCGGCTTTGAAAATTATTTAATAAGAGTGTATTTAATACTATAAAAAAATAGGAATAGTTTTAATACACTTTTTAACCAACAAAACTATAAATGTAAAACTGACATAAATGTAACAGGTAAATATATTTGTGGATCTACATCAGTCACTAAATAAAGTTTGGCTAAAACAATATTCATGCAAGCAATTATTTTTTCAAAATAATTTTTATTACCAATATAATAGCATTATTATTTAAAAAAATTATAGTAAAATAGTATAATTAATATGTAGTTTGATTTAAGTTTTGATTTAGTGTAGACTGACGTATAATTTGAGAGAAAAATGATGATTTAATAGAACTGTGGCCTAATTTAGAATCTGTTTTGGAGCATAGTTTACCAATGCCCACATAACAAAAAGGATCACTTTTGGTACTTCAACAGCCATGCTTTTTTCCTTATTTTTTAAATAAAAATAATTATATTTAATATTTTTTGTTTAATCAACAACCCCACATAAACCATCTTCCAATTGCACTGTCCAAATCACAGACACTTTTTTTTTCTCTCTCTTGTACAACTATATATATAGACACTCCAATAGTCTCACTTCCCGTCCAGCCTCTCTCTCTCTCTTAGTTGCAGAAATGGCAGAAACATAAATCCAGTCTTTAGCATGCAAAAGAAAGCCCATCAATTCAACACCCCATCTTTTGATAGACAGCAAAGCACATTCATTGAGGCTGATTTCCCAATGGCTGATTGCAACGCCTTTGACTCTGCTTCAACAGACCTCCTCTTCTGCAACGAAGAAACCAAAGCCTTCTCCTTCGATGATGATGATGATGATCGCCAAAAAGATTTGATTTTTAACAATGGGTCATCATCGGATTCAGATTCACTGCTTCATCTCCCTTGCCTCAGTGATGAATGCATTCACCACATGCTACAGAGACAGGGAGACCACCTCCCCAGAGGTGATTACCTCACCAGATTCAGAGATGGGGAATTGGATGTTGGATTGAGGAGAGAGGCTATTGGTTGGATGCTCAAGGTGATTGATGATTGATTTCATTCTCATTTCTTCATAAAAATCCAATCTTGATGATTTTCCCAAATGGGATTTTTTCATCAAATGCTAATTGGGTTGTTTTCTTGATTGTTGCAAAGCTTTTATCTTTTTTCAGAGAAATTAAATGCAGAAAAAAGTGCTTTTTCCCTCCAACAGTTTCACTAATAAAACTGAATGTTTGTTTGTGCTTTACAGGCTTGCGCCCACTTCAGTTTTGGAGAGTTGTGTTTGTACACTGCTATCAGCTATTTCGATCGGTTTCTATCCATCTATGAATTGCCTCTGTCTTCATCAGAAAAGGTACATCACTGCTGAATTCATTCCCATTGAATCAAATCTTGAATGCTGATTTTCTCTGTGTGTTTTTTTGAGTAGGGAGGTGAGAACTGGGCAGCTCAATTAGTTGCAGTTGCTTGCTTATCTCTTGCAGCCAAGATAGAGGAGGTTAATGTTCCCTCCACCTTGGATTTGCAGGTGATCATCATTATACTTAAAATAGGACTTAGTCTTTGTTATTGTGATTGTGATTGATTGATTGATTGATTGATTAATAGGCAGAGGTGCCTAAGATGTTGTTTGAAGGGAAAACCATTCAAAGAATGGAGATTTTGGTGCTAAACCGTTTGAATTGGAAGATCAAAGCCTACACTCCATGCAACTTCATTGACTACTATCTTAGGAAGATGAATGAGGGTGGATTGCCATTAGGCCTCCTGATTAGCCGCTCCCTTCGCCTAATCTTGAGCACAATCGAAGGTGGTTAGCATCCTCTTTTTATTACACTTGGAATCCTATGAAGAAGAAGAAGAAGAAAAAAGTAGTAGTAGTATAATGTTTGGTTGTGATATTGAATGCAGGCATTGAATTCTTGGAATTCAAACCAGCTGAGATAGCTGCAGCTGTGGCAATGTGTGTTTCAGGGGAAATGCAAGCAATGGACATTGATAAGGCATTGTCTTGTTTGATAGGAGTTGACAAGGTAGGTCTTGATGTTGGTCCCCGCATAGTAATAGCAACGAAAAACGTGGTGTTTTGCATCTAAATCTTGATTGAATTTTTGCAGGAGAGGGTGGTGAAGTGCTTTAAAATGGTTCAAGAATGTAAGTCATCAATGAGGGGGATTACTACTACTAGTGCCACTAGTGTTGCTGCTGCGATGGTTGCGATGGCGAATGTGGCTCCACGGAGCCCGAATGGGGTGTTGGATGCAGCATGCTTGAGCTATAAAACTCATGAGCCAACAGTTGGATCATGCCCAACTTCCTCACACACTAGTCCAGTCACTAAGAGGAGGAAATTGGATAGTGAAGCAACCTTTTTAGGTGGAGATTCTTCAGAAATGTGACGCACATTATAAAATCAGTTATTTGGTGTGTGGAAATTAATAAATGGGAACTAAAAAGAGAGAAGTTGAGAAATGGAAGATGGGGAGGAGACATGCTTTGAGCATGAAAACATGGTAACTGTCATATAGTAATAAAAGCATTGTAATGTGTATGATGATTGGAGACGAAAAGTGAGGAACATCATTTGGGATGGGAATTTAGAAGAATTAATGCGTATAGTTATTCTTATAATGTTATTTTTCATGGATATTATGTAATTTTACTTCCCCTTTCTTATATAATAAAAATAAAAATTTGATTTGTAGTATTATTTAAATAGATCTCGAGATTATTCCCTTCGTGATTTCCATAGTGATGCAATCGCAAAGATGTATTGTTGATTTAGAAGAAAAAAAAAAGAGTCGTTATCAGATTTGTATCTAGCATCAGTAGGTTTTATTATTGACTATGAAATACTACTACTATAGAACTTTAAATTAATACTTGTGTGTGTGTTCAAGATCTCACCACCTCCTTTCTTATTTCATTTCTAATCAAATTGCTTCGGATCCTCTATCCTAATATTTCTATCGTCAACTTGTGTCCTACTATTAAATACATTAATATTAATATTAGTAGAATTTTATAAAAAAAAATTATAATTTTATAGAGGCCAATTAACAATTATTGCTAAATTCAAGAACACTCAATCCGAATTTAGTACACTTGAAAAATGATTTTAAAAAGGGCTTAATAGTGAGAAATGCACCAATTATAGGTCAATTCAGATCTTTATAATTAACTTTGGATATAGTAAAAAAAAATCATGGACTTTTATAACGTGTAGTCCAAAAACAATGATTATATACAACAAATCAATTCCAACTGTCGATTACAACCCAACGAAGATAAAAACGTGACAAAAAGTTGGTTCAAGTCAAATTCCTAGTTGAGACTAGACACTTGAGTTACTACTCATAGAACAAGCATAAGCAACGGCCACAATGTAAAATATTCGTCCATCATCCCATAACAATAAATCATATGCCAGTCTTACTGGTTACAAGCCAAATTTGTGAGATAAGTTCAATTTTGAGTCTTAATTTGTAAATCTAGTGAGTATTTAAACTTATTGGTCTTTTGATTGTGAAATTCATTTGAAAATATTTCACACAAGATTCTCCGGTCTTATTTCATCATTAACCTTTATTTTGTTGTCATCTATCCCTCAAATCTACCCAAATCATTGTCGTATTGTCTATGTACTTGAGTGAAAGTCATAGTATTCACATGTTGTGCGTGCCTGTGGGCCTAGTATAATAACCGTCAACATAAATTTTTTTAAATAGTTGGACACGCTAAATATATCTGTTCGTATATAAATTTAGATGACTGTGATCACATTCATAAATTAACATAGACATAGTAAAATTTAATGAATTGCAGCAAGGGTCGAGAGAACTTACCGTGGTGTAAACTAGTTGAATGTTACAATTTCTAGTTGTATAGAGTAGTAGTACTGATTTGCAATTAAATATATTAAAGTGTATTCATGAATTCCATGAATAGATATATCCACACCATATTAAATTGCAGTTATTTAGCTCAACAAGCATGATGCAACAACAAAAGGGTAGGTAAAAAATAAAAATCTAAGGTGAATGCAATTAGTAACAGGTGACTATCATGACAGCAATCCTCTTCACACTAAAAAGGACTAAATCCCACATTGGAACCTTCGACAAGTTTAGTAAGCCAGTATTTATTTGAGCAAATGAAGCAACTTAAATCATGTCATCAAAAGTCTCTAAATTTTCACAAACATATTTGGATTTATATGCCGAGTCCAACCCACAAATTAACACCAAATAGAAAAGGGAAGTATTGTGTAAATAGATATCTTGTTTATTGAAAACATTGTACTACTACTCTCTATCTCTTGATGCATTTTTTAAATAGAAAATTTAAGAAAAAAGGTTAAAATGAGGAAAAATAAAATAATAGAGGGAAAGAAAAAATAAAATCTTTTGCTAATAAATAAAATGACTCAACTATCTTTAAATAATCTACAGACTCAACTATCTTAAAACGGAGAGATTACCTTTAATTTGGTTTACATAAGTAAATATCTTGAGATGAATTCTAATGTCACGAAATAGAAAACAGGAATATAAAATTTCCAAAGAAAATTAAGTACAAGAGAAAATTGCAAAAAGAGAATGCATATGGAACTCGTCGTGGCACTGGATTTTGTGTAATAATTACATGTCATGCTGTTTTTGGGATCTGCAACAAGAATGTGGGCCCATAACCCAGGCCCACACCAATTTTGGTTTGACTGTTGCGTCCTCTGCGTTTGACCACTCACTAGTTAACTTGTCAATTTTTTTTCTGTTATTGTTAGACCCTAAAAAATTAAACACTAAGGGTGTCTCCACCGGCGCCCCTCTCGTTCGCCCGTCGGTAACATCCGACCGGATGTTCGCCGTAGGGAGTGGGAAGGGCGCCCACGCCCGTCCCGAGTGCCCCTGCGAAGGGCTCGCCCCTCGCGTCGACGTCCGACCGAAAGTCCGCCACTGTGGCGAAGGTCGGACGTCCGGAATTTTTAAATTTTTTTTTTTTTAAAAAAAAAAAAAAAAAAAAAAAAAAAAACTCTATAAATAGGGCTCCTCCAACATCATTTCATTCACACCACTTGTGTTGACAAGTTTCTCTCTCTAACCTCTTTTTTCAATTATCTATAATGGCGAGTAGTCGTGCGGGTGGTAGTGGCGGAAGCGCTAGTGATAGTGATGGCTTTAGTGATCATGAATTGGATCTCGCTGTGCAAGAGGCGATTGATCGACGGATCCGGCAGCGGCGGCAGCAGGCGGCGGCGGTCGTGCCTCGGCCGATCCATCGCCGACGGCATGTACCCCGGGACCACATTGCTGCACATATTCGGTTGTATGAGGACTACTTTGCTCCGCAGCCGCGTTTTGGGGATGCATTATTCCGCCGACGTTTTAGGATGCATCGTCCTCTGTTTATGCATATCGTTGGTGCATTAGAGAGAAGGTACGAGTTTTTCAGGATCATGGAGGATGCGGCTGGCAAACCCGGACACACATAAGTGTACGGCCGCAATCAGGCAACTGGCGTACGGAGGCCCGGCCGACATGTTCGACGAGTACCTCCACATTGGGGAGTCTTCAGATCGTCGAGTGTCTGTTGGAGTTTTGCGCGGGCGTTAGAGCGATATTCGGGGAGAGGTATCTTCGGCGTCCGAGCCCCGAAGACTGCCAGCGGCTGATTAATATGCACGGGTCGGTGCACGGGTTCCCTAGGATGTTGGGTAACATCGATTGTATGCATTGGGAGTGGAGGAACTGCCCCGCCGCCTGGAAGGGGATACACACTTCCGGCTTCAAAGCCAAGCATCCCACGATGATCCTTAAGCTGTAGTTGACTACCGGCTGTGGATATGGCATGTTTATTTTGGAGTGGCCGGGTCGAACAACGACATCAACGTCCTCCGTCGTCGCCCCTGTTCAACGATCAGTGCAATGGCATTGGTTCCGCCATCAGTTTCGTCGCCAACGGCAACCAGCACAACATGAGATACTATTTGGCGGATGGGATATATCCAAACTGGCCCGTCTTTGTGAAGACGGTCAAACATGCGATCGGGCCAAAGAAGTCCTACTTTGCGACCCGGCAGGAGGCAGCGCGCAAGGATGTTGAGCGCGCATTTGGTGCGCTCCAGAGTCGATGGGCGATGGTGAGGGGTCCGGCACGGCAGTGGTATATTCCCAACATCGGCGACATCATGTACGCGTGTATCATTTTGCACAACATGATTGTCGAAAGTGAAGGGGACGAACTGACTCAGTGGACCAGCGAAGATGACACGGGTGCCGGTCCAAGCCACGGCGTGGCCACCGCGAATGTGAACATGGGGGTACCTCATGGAGAGGTTGAGCGGTTGCGCGCATTTGCCGACATGCGGCAAAGAAATGCCCATATTCGACTTCAGGAGGATATCATCGAAGAGGTTTGGACGCGGAGGGGTGGACACTGATGTGGTTTTTTTTTTTTCTATCTACTATGTAATTTTTTTTTCGAATGATGTATGTTTTTTTTTAATGAAATATTCGTATTTCCCGTTCGTATTTGTGTCGAATTTAATTCCGTGAATTTTAATTTTAATTGTGAATTAATTTAATTGTGGGAAGGGCTAGTGCAGTGGGAAGGGCTAGTGATATGGCAGTGGAATGGGAAGGGCTAGTGCTGACGTGACATGCAGTTTTTGTGGGAAGGGCTAGTGGAGGGGCGAGTGGGAGGGGTGCCACCGGAGACACCCTAACAAAAAAAATTCTTTATTTGTTTTTTTTTAATCTATATCACCTATTGCACGTAATCTCACATTAATAAAGAGAGAAATGCACTTGATAATTTCACTATCACCACAAAATTTAAATGCGAACGAGGAAATAAAAAAACACAGTCGATTTTGATGTATTAATGTACCCAAAGAATGTACGTATTTTGATGTTGAAGTGCTGAGCTACTAGTCTGAATTCCACGCAATGATGTAAGAAAAATATATAGTACTGTACATCGTTATTATATAGGATTACTATCTTTCAAAATCACAGTTGAATCAAGTACATTCTTTGATTTTTGAATCTAATCCCATGTCAAAATATGAGATTATCATCCAAAACTTTGGTGCAAAAGTGTAAATTTTCCTTTAATGATATAATATTATAATTATCCTATGAATAGGCAACAGCCTCGCACTATTATAGGTAAAATAATAGAAGTATAGTTGGATAAAAAAATAGTAGGCATATTGACACCTAATATCATGGAACTTTAAAAGAGTTGGATTTTTTCCACGAATTTTGAAATTGGCAAATAATATCACGAATTTTACCCCAAGTTTGATATTTCCCACTAATGAAAAAATTCCGGCAAATAATATCATGATACGGACTTTTTTTTTTTTGTAATTTCTCGACAACAACTTCGAGAGTTTGAAGATTTTCAATCTTTGATTATATTTTTCTTGAAGCACATCCTCCAAATTTGTTCTTCAATCTATAAATATAACTTGAATTTTTTTATTGGTGAAAAATAACAAACTCGAAATAAAGTTTATGATATTATTTGTCAATTTCAAAGTTCGTAGGAAAAACTCAATTTTTTTAAAATTTGGTGTCAATATTCCAAAATACTAATATCCATGGATGGATTTTTATTTGACTATTGGGATTTGTATTAATGGGCTTGCTAAAGCCCTTTTCTGAATGTCAAATTCTTATTGGGTTTGATATAACCTCATGCCTCTATCTATGGCCACGTCACGTGATTAGAGATTAACCAATCATACACTAGTACTAAATTTTAACCATCCTTATTGGCGAACAATTTATATTTAATTTGTTTTACAGACTACATAAAATAAATATGATTAGAGTTGTTTTTTTGACAAACTTATGAGAGGGTAAAGCGAAGCATATCCTTGTATCGATGTTCTGACATGTGTGGTCAATATGCTCCTAGAAACTTGGATATATATGCTCTGTGATTGCATTGATGCGCGACGAACATGGGTTGGGTTGGGCATCTGCAGGTTTCTGGGGTGAAGTGGTTCTTAGACTCGATGTCCAAACGCTAAGTTTTGATGATCGTGAGATTCACAATGTGAGATTTAAGTTATAACTTTAGGGAGTGGGAGGAGGTGGTGCATAATTTTTGGTGTTGGATGTTCGCTTATTTGAGAAAAAGGCATGATTTATTATGCACGCGTACAGATGAGTCCGAAGGCTGTTATATCACATACTGTTATTATGGCTAGGAATATTCATGATATCAGGTTAGCAGCTCCAGGAGGTGATGGGGTGACATGAAGTGCAATTTTAGTCGGCTGGAGGTCACCTTCGCCAGGAGTTCTAAAGTTGAACACAGATGCTTATCTAGAGCAGACATCTGGTCGTGCCTATGAGGGAGGATTGATAAGAGATGATGTAGGTAACTGGAGTTAATTTGAGGTTAATATCAGGGTTTGTTCTTTATTGCTTGATGAGGTTTGGCGTATATTTCATGGATTAGAGTTGGCTAGAATATTGGAAGTGTGAGTTTCGGAATTAGAGATTGATAATAACGTGGTTGTTACTATGATTTTAAGACACTTTGATGTCTCTATTGATTATTGAGTTGAGGATTCCCATAATGCTTCAAGATTTTAATTCGGTCATGTTGCAGCATATGCTTACATGGTTTACAACAATGTTCATGCATTGAAGAATCCACCCACAAGATTTAGTATTTGGCAATGGATGATAAATTAAGTGTGTTTTTATACTCCCTTCGTCCGCGAATAGGAGTTTCATTTCTTTTCGGCACGTGTTTTAAGAAATGTTAAGAAAAGTGAGTGGAAAAAAGTCAGTAAAATATGAGTCACACTTGCATATATTGGTTTTAAATGATATGTAAGTGGATTGGGTTAGTGAAATATGGGGTCTCTTTGCCATTTATAGCAAAAGAACCAGGACTCCTATTCGCGAACTGATCAAAATGAAAGACGAGACTCCTATTCGCGGACTGATGGAGTACATTAATTCTTATCTCGGTTTATGCCTGCTTTTCTCTACCAAAAAGAAAGAGCTTTCTCTAAAAAAAAGACATGCATGAGAAGATGAGAGTTGACTAAGGATGGCCTGCAAATCTAAATTTGAAGTGAGCCAACCCAACTTGAGCCTCATGTCTAACTCACTAATCTATCTATACTAATATAAAGTGAGAGTTGTAGTAAAAATAACAAGATTGCCATTGATGGCTGTTTTGGCGGGAAAAAATTACAGTATGTGAGAGAGTAGTTTAGGTAAATCCAGTTGGCTCAATTTAGAGCTATTAGAGGGGGAGAGACCGAGACAAGAGAGAGAGATAGAGGAGGCAGCTAATTAATACCTGAATTTTTTGTATGTATCAAGACATAATTTATAGAAAGAGCCTATATTTGTTAGGTTTGCAGTCTTTACTAAAGAAATTTATTCTATTACAACATGTATATTTATTTTATTCTTTCAAAGCTGCTGATCCATTAATCAATTTCCAATGCCCTTTATCCATGAAAAAAATTATTGACGTATTAGTAATTATATTTAATATTACTTTCAGCACTAAACACAAAGAATCTACAAGCAAATCTAAAAAAAAGTGTGACAGCCTATAAAATAAAGCTTTTTTGAATTAAGTAAAATATTCATTCAGTATGTATGACATATTATATCTACCAAAAATAATGAATATCCCCTAATTCAGTTATCAGCCCACGTAAATTTTCATTTGGCAATGCAAACATTTGATAGGCTGTCACACTTTTTTCTATTCATATTTCCAGCAGTTTCCAAGAGAGAAATTGAGTTAACACCCACCCGTGCTTCATATTTTCAGCAGTTTCCAAGAGAGAGAGAAATTGTGTTAAATTCATATTTGCTGTTGTTTCCAATGTAATTATCTAAAAGGTCTCTAATGTTATGTTTTTATGGGGAAGATGCACCTTTCTAACCAGCATGCTAAAGATGGGAGTCCTATAAATACCCCCCTATCTTAACACTCTCACTATCACTTACTTCTCTCTGAATCGAAATCATCAAACTCATTGGTAACCTTCTTGCAATTTGCTTTTCCATATCTTATTCCATCCCTCTGTATCCCTTTGATCAATTTTCTTCATCTCATTCCTTCTACTTCTCTGCAATCTGCAACATTGTTTTAGTTGTTGTTGTTTAATCTTTGAATTTGTTTATGTTGAAAGAGATATTAAAAGAACTCAACAATGCCTCGGTGTTGCACCTTGATAGATAATTTGTATCCTTCGATTACTTCTTCTGTGATAGAGTGCGTTGCATCCGTGTCTTTGATGTTGCAGTGCCTGGGAATAAGGAGGAAATCATTAGCTTAGATTGTGTGCTTCATGATCGAGAGGTATAATTTAGTACTATAAGACAGATTCATAATCTATCTATCTGTTTCTATAAATCTGGAAATCTGCCACGTTTTAATGCACTTACTTTATCTAACATTTCAAAGTGTGAGAATACAAGCAACATTTCCAAGGAATTTGATTGAGAAGCTTCGTCCTATTCTTTTCAACTAATTAACTCTGAAATCCAAATTGATAAATATCACCTATTTATTATGTAATCTGATATAGAAAGGGCATTAAGATAGTTACTGCCCAGGATTTGTGTAATATCTTTGGATGTGTTACCTTTTAATGTGCATCGTTTTCTGCACTTCTTATATCTTCAAGTGTAGACTTGAAGAGTCTCTCATGGATGAATCACTCATCTGCACTATTGCAATCTCTATGTTAATCTTTTCGTCTCTCTTTACCTTTTGTATTTTCTTCCTCTTATTTTGGAAATTTTGTTCACTCATTTTGTCACCTGTAAGGAATCAATAATCTTATTAGTGTGGATCAAACATGGAAAACATTGCAATAAGCTCTAATTATACATATTTAGAGAAACTTCTGTAATAACTCACTGAACTGTTTAAGTTCTCTATCTTGATTAGAATTTGACACATATGATTTTACAATCTTTGAAGCCTGCTATGTTTAATTTTTAAACATGCTCTGAAAAAATAATTGATTTATGTCTGCTGTGAAGTTGTTAAACGTTTTTGAGTCAGGGGTTGTAAGTATGAATGCTTTTGAATTTTTTCTCAAATCTGTGTAGGTTTTCACCAATTTGTGAAAGTTTGATGTAGAAAAATCATTGATCTATGGTTGGGAAAAGAAATTTAGTTACCTTTCGCAGTTTACGTCCGTCTGTTAGTTTACAAACCCATATAACATTCCACCGCTTTCATCGGTGCCGTTTCCTTTCATTTTGTTGCCTCATATCTGCTATTGTACAGATGAGAACAGATCTGCTATCGTGTAGAAAACAATGAGTGTTCTATTAGAACAGATCTGAAATCTAAATCAATTACAAGTCGTTTAAAATAGTTGAATCAAGAAGCGGATTTTACCTTTATCTTACTAATCTAAAGTGTCAGTTTGGTGAAAAGACAATTTTATCCTTTTTGGAGGGGAAGCTGACTTTGTAATTAAGTTTTTCTAATTTTTTACAAATATTGGCATTATACATGTTGCAAAAAATGCTCAATTGAAGCAGAGGCTTCTCAAATGTTGGTGTAAGGGTATGACTTAGCTAAATTTATGGCTTATAATGGTTTTACGTATATAATAATGAACTTGATGTTGGTAAGATAAAACTAATACCTTAACTTATTTTGGTCTTTAATGAATGGTTTTTCTGCAAGTGTTAATCAAAGTTATAAATTAAAAGTCTCTATATTCTTCTGTTTAATGAATGATTTTTTAAGTCTTTGTTTTTGTTTTGAGGTTTGCTTTTTTTAGTTTCTTAGTCCAGGCACATTAGTATTGAGGCACATGAAATCAACAAGAGTTTAAGCTTTAGCACTTATTCTAATCTGAACATCTCTTAATCCACTAAATGAACACAAAGTATACTAAACCAACAAAATCTTATCATACAATCATGTTTTAAGAAAAATTATTTGCAAGATGTATTCTATTTAGATGAAACCATACTCTCATACTATAGTCAGACAAGAATATGTAAATTGATTGACCTACACTTTTAGAACACTATTGTTTTAATTCTACAACCAGCTAAGCAATTTTCTTCTCATTTTGCAGATATATATTTTCAATTTAAGCAAATGAAGAAACTAAGAGATCTTCTACTATAAAGGAAGAGTTATTTTCTTTATGAAAGCTCAAATAATCAATGAGGTAAGCCATCTATACCTTGCATTATCCATTTTGTCTGGAATCTGTATTTAATCTTTAGCAAATGTACCTAAATGTACGTGTGGAATACATGACGGTTACCACATTTACCCAAATTAAATTTCTAATAAACATTGAAATTTAAAGGCTTGTCTTTCAAAAATTTGATATTTGGTCCTTTGCTTTTAGTCACTTCTGGATTCGAATCTACTATTAAGTTTTCGCTTTTGAGTTATGTGTATTCATAATTTCGCAGTTCCAATCTATAATTTACACATGCAGATCATAACAATCTAAATTTTTGAAGTTTATGTTGAAGTAGATAAATTCAGAAACTTTGAACAATTTAGCCATTCTAATCTTTGTAGTTTCAAATATTCAAATCGATTTTTACTTTGGAAGAAGTATTCTTCGAATTTTCTTTGGCTGTCGTTCGTGAGCTTGATCCGGCTCCAGATTTTTTTTTGATTTGCTTGGTTTAATGGTTTTTTTGGTTGATCAAGAAGTGTTGTAGCAAGTTTCCTCCTTTTGAACTCCGATCTGCCCCGTTTGGTCGCCATCGTTTTTGTCGCAGCAGACGCCGGCGGAGGAAGGTCCTTCGGTTAAATCCTTCAATCGGCTGTTGATAAAAGAGGAAACTTGATATAATTTATTGATCATGTGCTACCCGTAGAATTTGGCTTCAAGAACGTGCGATGGGTGTGATTGGAGAAGAGGTGGAAGTGTGTCGAGGGTTTGTGTGTTGGTGGAGAAGACGATCTTCTCTTCCTTATTTTTTTAATTTTATATTTCCTCTTCTGCTCCCTCCGTCCCACATAATTTTACACACTTTGACCCGGCACGGGTTTTATGAAATGTAATGGAAAGTGAGTTGAAATAGTTGGTGGGATGTGGGTCATGCTTTTAAAGTATTAGTTTTATAATAAAATGTGAGTAGGAATGGGTTAGTGGAATATGAGGTCCACTACCAAAAATGGTAAAAGTGAAATGAGTAAAATTATGTGGGACGGCCCAAAATGGAATATTGAGTAAAATTATGTGGGACGGAGGGAGTATAATTTTAGATAGAATATTATATTGTATTTATTTAGTGATTTATGATATTATATTGGTGTGGTTGCATAAATTGTTTTCCAAATCATGAAGAAATAAATATTAGTATTATTTGTTTCTCATTTCTACTAATTCAAAAAATCACAAATGGAGTTTTATTTAACAATATTTGATGTTATTTGAAATATATATTGCTCTATATTGTTTATGTAGGTTTATATTTGAAAAAATCTTTTTTTTTTGTCAGAGTCAATTATATATTGTTCCTTAAAGAGTTACAAGTTGTGAATGATTGAATAGTTTAGTTTCCCTTCATTATTTGAAAATCGTATGTTATGTGCATGGTATTAGTAATATATGATTTATTTATTTTATTTTATTTGACTCACTTAGTTGATAGTTTTAAGTTGTAGGTACTGTTTATCGAATATGAAATGTTTCATTTAGAATGAGTTGAGAGGAGTACATTTTCTTTTTGTTATTGTTTATAATGTTATTAATAGTTTAAAATGTTATGAATATTTATTCTAATTAGTAGGGGTGATTTCACTACAAATGTTGTTTACAAACAAGTTTTTCAAAACTTACGGATATTTATGTTTTGTTGATCACAATTGTTGGATTATTTTTTTTCCAATTATCTTATTGTTTTCTTTTTGATATCTACTCACACATATTTTATTTATTTGTTTATTATAATCTAACTAACTCATACTCTTTTATCATTAGTCACACATCTCTTCTTTGTCATTTTTTTTATAGTATATTTTACTCTTATATCAAAATTAAAATTATGTAAATCTTTATATTGTTTTGAATTCTTATTTTCTATAATTTCTTTAGAATTTGTATTCATTATTTGAAAATCTTATGTCCCGTGCCCGTGCATAGCACGGGTGTTAACACTAGTTTCCACAAATAAAGCACTATCATTCAATCTCATGGTGACTTTGTCCATGCTCTAGGATTCTAGGTAATCAAACAAATATTTATTTCACATATAACATGCGCGTAACAGGATCTGAATGACATACAAAATCAGAATATACCTGTTCATATGAAGACTATCTCAGTACTAACCACCAAAGAATCAATTTTTTGTGGCGTTAAAAGTCTAGCACTAACAAATTTTTCACTATCCCAATGTAGGGCTTAAGTGTTTTTTCCTTGGGCTGAAAGTCCAAAAAATTAAGCTTATTACCGCCTCGTTATGGCTATGTGAATGCTGTACACTTGAAAATTGTTGGGATAAATAGGGTGAAACTACCAGGCAAAGGCAGCCCGTTTTCTTCTACTCTGCAGAATGAATTGTCATGTCTTTGCTTGTCGGACATAAATTAATTACATGAAGTCTGGTTGGCCAGTTGAGGTTAAGCATCGATGCCACATACGGCTGTTGGGATCGAGGACCTTGGCCTGAGCTATCACTTCCGGAATTGGGAAATACGCGTAGTGTGTATTGCATATTCCCACGGTGATGCCACTATACCCAGCAAACGCACCATGAACCTGCCACAAGTATAAAATTTTATACGTGCTATGTAAAGCTAACGTACATCCACATGAAAAGATAGAGAGTGGTATGACAAATAACGGCTTACGGCATTTTGGCCAAGCACAGTGCATAGAATCCCATCTGATGCATTTGCACGGCATGCACGGATCATGTAAGTCGGATCAATGTATTTCACGTCTGCCGGATGTCCCATCTCTTTGAAAAACTTCTTCACCTGTAAGTTGTGTGTGAGTAAAGGTATATTAGTTGACGTATGCATTTACATCTCAAGGTTTTAAGATTAAAATATGGAGGAGGTGCAGTCCAGAAATGAGAGGTCAATTAACGTATCATAATCAGTGAAGCAAAGCAATAGGGATGAAAAATCTATGTTGAGGACTACAAGTGGGTGAAGGATCAAACCTCTTGTTGTATGTGAACACCAATGTCCCCCAGAACGATGTTCCCTGATGCATCTGTAGCATTGGTCTTCTGTAGAAGATCCTGAATGCAAAACAAAAATAGCACTTTAATTTTAAAATCCCTACCTGTGCAAATAGATACTGAAAGATTTTTTTCAATCTTTCACAATCAAGAGCATGCATCAGGTATAATTTCATGTTCTACTTCACAAAATTAACTCGGAGAACACGATGATGGAGAACTGTGAAAGTTAAATTCAGACGGTAGTTGTGTGCTATTCTGGAAAATGAGACTACGTATTTTAGACCAAAAAAGAGAGGCATCATCTGACTGACCTGACCAGCTCCTTCTGCAACACAGAGAACAGCAGACCCCTTTCTCTCAAGCAGGTATTTTAGGTGATTTAGGACACCATGAGGTCCATGCAGATTGAATTTTACCTGATTGGTTAAGGAAAATACTGAGACAAATGACCAGAATAGCAAAATGGATTATAGTTTTTAATCGAGTCTGCGGAAATTGTACCTCCGGAATCAGGCATACATCAATCTGCCCACTAGCAAGAGATGCCTGCATAGCTATGAAACCACTGCTTCGACCCATCAATTTCACAATCCCGATGCCACGATAAGCACTATGCGCCTGTTGAATCAGAGAGGGAATCACTTAAATAAGGATGTAACATGGGAGTAGCATTGCATAGTCCTTGAGCTTGAAGATAGTTTAGGATAGCTAGCAAGTGAATGAACAATCAAATCTGTTATGGAGATACTCAAAAGATAAAAGAGTATGACTTTTGACCTCAATATATGCAGAATTAATTGCTCTTTGTGCCTCTTCAACGGCCGTATCAAAACCAAATGTTTTATCCATAAGCAGAATATCATTGTCAATGGTTTTTGGCACACCAACTACAGCTATCTTCAAACCTCTTTTGCGGCACTGGATGGAAGCACAAAAACACGGAAGTAAACAATTAGATGTGCAATGTGCAGTGATTTTCTATTCGGCATGAGTATCTTGTCATGATATAGCACCCAAACTTATAAAAAGTTTTTCCTTTGTCCAAGAAAAATATCAGGTCAAATGTTATCTTACTTATTAAATTTTATTTACAGAAGTCTATTCTATGCATCCCATGTAACCTTGCAGTTAGGACTTTATATGTATTACTTATATAGTTTCCAGTTCTTCATATTTGAACTTTGTACCTAGTTTAGAAACTCTGTTGCTGAAAATGCAGATAATGTATACCAAGGTGTAATCTAAATACAAAAGCCATAAGCAAAAAACCTCTTCGTGTATGGCATTGGCACCAGCATGTGTACCATTTCCACCCAGTACGAAAAGCATATTTATACCTCTTTCCTGCCATCAATTCTCGAATTAGTATTGGCACAAATGTTGCATTTTAAAACAAAATATGATGAAACCAGATATTACAGGCAACCACAAAACTTACCTCCATACTTTCCACAATGTCAGTCACTGTTGGTCCTCCCCGTGAAACTCCTAGCAAGCTTCCTCCAGAAAGATGAATATTTTGGACCACTTTCCTAGAGAGCTGAAGGCACATTTAAAGTTGTCAAGAGTCATGACTCCTAATTTATCCAACTTGTTAAGAAAGGATTCATTATAAATTAGTAAGTTACTGGATAGTGCATCAATCATCAATATAAGACAAGCTAATGAAAAGTAGAGGATCATTTGATGGTTACATGATTACATCCTACAGAATGGTTTACGAATTTTACAGGATTTTGTGTTGCAAATTTCTACTGCAACATTGTCCATATAGGCGAACTTGTTGCTGTGAATTACTATCATCCATAAACATTTCCCAACTAGAACATGTTATTGAACTCTAAACAAAAGCAATTGATAACACATCTAGTAAGAAAAACCTCTTTTACACAGAGATCCATTGGCCAAAAAACTATATCCTTTCAAAATATACTCACAGGCATCTCAGCTAAATTTGTGTCGGAAAAGCCGCGATAACCGAAGGGAATCCCAACAATCTGCTTCACACCATATATCTCAAGGGTGATGACTATCTGCAGCATTAACAAGAAGATTATAAGTTACAAAAATGGTCATTCAAAAGATGTACTGTTAAGCTTATTAGATGATACCTGACGTATCACATCATTGAGACCAGGACAAAGGCCTCCACATGTAACAATTGCTGCTTTTACCTCCTCTGGCCTGAAGTATATTTTCTCCCTGGGTCCGGCACGGTGAACCCTGACATTCAGAACTTTTTCAAACTACGGAATTTTTATGATGGACAAATTTTGCTCTATATATCAAACCTCAGAAAGTGAAACCTTGCAATATGATTTTTACCATTGTTCAATCCAGGAACAATTAGGATCGATACACTCAGCACCCGCAGACGTAGGAGATGAAAAACGTATAACCTGAAACATCGAATGCCGAAAAGAAAATCAGTACTACATTAGGCCTCCGGTGTGAAGAGATATGAAGTGGTCATACTATTTTCCATTTAATGCAAGCTTAAGCGATCAGAAAGATTAACATCATACTAAATCCAAATAGTTTAGACATTATAGAGTAATAAGGCTTGAGTAAAACTGAATTGGCATCATGTTCATACCTTAAGCAGTACTCTGTCGTCGTTATTGATATAACCGTGCCACGCTTCATCTGATGGATAACCTTCCGCAAATTGAGAACTTATAGGACTCCTGCAACACAATTTTACTAAATCAAATCGTTCTCTCAATAAAAAAACTGCTCCATTTTGATTTCAATAGAAACAAAGCGTATGAATCACGGTCGATCATAATTAATCAACTAAAATGAGAATACTCAATTCCGAGTGCAAACCTCATTTTCAAGCAGAAGGTGGAAGGATAGGAGGCGGCATCGGGAATCACATCAGTGATATGCGGAATGCGGAAGCGAGCCTCGAAATCGCGCTGATACTCTGACTTCCAATCCGGATCGCTGAAATCAATGCTCGCCTGCGTCGCCGCATCTGCCCTCACCTGAATTGTCCTCGGAATCCGGCTCCGCTTCGCGTACGACACGGAGGACAGGAGAGCGTGATCGGCGCGAGCAGTTCTCGTCGAGGCGAGCGGCGCCGGTTTGATCGGCGGCGAAAGCGCGGCCATGAATTGAGCAGGAGCAGGAATGGTTTAAAAGCAAAAGTTAAGAAATGTTGCCGTATATAGATACAGCGGCGTGTACGTATATACGGAGTGACGGAGAAACAGAGGCGGCCAACTTCTCTTTTTCTCTTTTACTTGTCAGACTCCAATTTCAACTCTTCCACAAATTGCCCTTTTCCATATCGTTGACCAGGGAAATCAAATTTCATTTTATTCTACTTTTTAAATAACTTGATTATTCAACTTATATTATTTATGTCATTATTATGTCCACATAAACACAACGTTTACGTACCAATATATTTCATGTGTCGATTAATTTGAGATTTAGACTGAGCTTGTTAGAATAGTGTGTCAATGAGTTATACAATTGTCCCGTGTAAATATAATCTTGTCAAAATTAACAATACAGTAGTATTTGATTGTTTAATGCTTATAACGTTTTTTGATAAATTTTCTGATCAAACTTCGTTTTTAATTTGATAGAAAACAATATGAGACGTCAAATATTTGCCAAAAATAGATATTTTCGCGGTCGAGATGACACTTTTTCATTTTTAGTTTATCTCAAATAATATGACACATTTATATTTTTGATAACTTTCTCTCTTCCATTAATACACCTAACTACTTTTCTCACTACAAATTAAAATAGTCAACTCTATTTCTCTCTCCGTTTAATACTTACACTCACCTTTTTCTCGTGCCGACGACTAAGAAAAGTGTCATCTTAGTCGAGATAGAGGAAGTAATAGTTTTCAACAATTTTTAGTCCCTATGTGTACATTATAATAATAATCGAAAACAATATACTTTTCTTATAACTAGATAATACTCATTCCGTCTATTATAAACAGAAAATTTGAAAATGAAATGAGTTTTACTGCAATATTGACAAGGTAGGTAAGAGAGAATAAAAATAATTGAATTATTGTTAGTAAAGAATGAACTCATAATCAAAAACCTACAATAATGAAAATGAACTAATATTCAGAGATTGAATTGTAACAGTAAAAGTGAATTATTTTTTTTGGATACAAGGAGAATATTTTTATGGTGATCTGATCTGTATAATATGCTAGTAACATCTCGTATTATCTAGTAAAGTTATAATATCATTTTTAATTTTATTCTTTGAACTGATTGTGGAAGAATTTGAAAGTTGATACGAATACATGCTGTCGAAATACCATCTCTAAGGAAAAACTCTACGAAAAAGTGACTATGGATAGGAATAAAAAGAAAAGGTAAAATATGCTATAATTGTGCTCGTATATAATAATATATTGTCATTTTTCAGTTGTATTAATATTACATGTACTAGTACTATGCTAGAGCTATCAATTTGATACATACTTCTAATTTGATTAAAAAAATCATCAACAAAATTTCTCTTGCTTTAATCACAAACGCAACGGATGTTAGTATGTTTTTTTGACGTGCTTACCGGGTAAAACTACTAAAGGAAACAAATTTGACACATTTTTTGAATAAAAATGAAACAGAATAAACAAGGATAATGAAGATAAATAACAACAACTATACCACAAAGATGCACTTTTCTTGCCATTACATCCACGGCCACAAAATGTGCTTTTAGAGATGCGAACAAAATATTGAAATAAAATATCATAAAGTTCATAGATTTATTCGAATTAAACCATTTAAAAATAATACAGTACTATCTGCGATGGCATAATAGTCCCCAAGGGATTGTTTGTCGCAAAATATCATAATATGACAAATACATATTAAATTTGTCTATTTATGTTTTTTATGGTTATAATTTAATTAGTGCATTTGGAATTCGGATACACCCATCTGATCCAAAAGTATAATTGTATTGTATAAATAGATCCATGCTTCCATTGGAAAGTCCGATTACTATGCTCCATTTCTTACCTAGAACATTGTGAACATTGGAAAAATCTCTTTCCCCAAGAATCATTATTATAGAGGATTCTATATTTTTTATGCTATATTTGATATTTATAAATTATAACTATATTATAGTGTTTAAAATTTAATCACCGCCAAATATGCTAGTATACTTACTACAAGTCTACACTATTCTATTATGTAGCTGGAAAAAAGGAAACTTCATTAAACGGGGGTAATTACAATCTAACACAAAATGCTTCGACAATATTTCAATTAACAACAAAATGTTTCAAGTTAACAAATATCATATAAAAAGTTTGAGTAGTGTTACGAATTAGTACATTCCATCTAAAAATCACTAATACTATTACTTTTTCTTATTTTTCTCCAAAATTGTGCCCTAAAAAACATGATATTATTTCTATAAATAATACCTTATGCATTGCCATATGGGCATTTTATTACACAATAAATTCATATTTAACTTTCGGCTAATATTTGTAGCTAATTTTAGATTCGAAAGGATGAAAAATAAGAAAAAGTAACGATGTTAGTGATTTTTAGACGGAATGTACTAATTTGAAACACTAATCAAATTTTTTGTATGATATTTGTTAACTTAAAACATGTTGTACTCAATTGAAACATTGGTGAAACATTTTGTATGTAAAGTGTAATTACTCCTCATTAAACGTATATTATAGTTTTACTTGGATTTATATAACTGGATTTGGATGTATTCTTAATTGAGAGATTTCAGAAAAAGGGATTAATTTCGCTGACCTTTCGAAATTAAGGATTCAATTCGCTGACCTTTAGGAATATGGGATCAAGGCATGCGAATTTTTCAGAATAAGGGTTTTTTGCCTTTTTCTTGTTTTTCTCTTATTTTTTCTTATTATTTCCTTCACAATATTTATGAAGTGACTAAACTACCCACTTAAAATTTTAACTCCGATTCTGATACCAACACAACATAGGAAAAATTAGAGTTTCAACTTTCAGCCGATAGAGAAGAAAGCATAAAATTAAAATAAGTATGTATCAAATAAAAGTGCTTAAAAGAAAGAGAATGATACAGGAGGCGAGATAGGAAGAAATTTCTGGTGATGACTTTACAGAAATTGAGATGGCAATAGAAATAGGAAATACTATTATACTATGCAGTTAATGGAGCTTCGTGATTTATATTCCATGCGGCTGATGTGCTTGAAGATAAGGTTTTGAGAGTTATATTATGCAGTTAATGTGTTTGTATGAACAGAAATAGCTTGAATTAATATTGAGACAACACAGAACTTTTGTTGTTTATGTTTCGTTCGCCTAACCTATTTGGGTAAATGCCTTAATGATGATTGTGGTGTTTGAAAGATGCACAGAAACTCAGCCTGAAATGTAATCGAATATTTATCGGAAAGCAGAGACTGCAGAAAACTTTCCACAAAATCGACCTACATATAAAGTAGGTATTATACCGGAGGCTTGTATTCAATAGGACGAGAATAGAGAGCACTACAGAGCCTCTCACGTAGATCCCTTCCACCTTCAAGTCCCCGCACACTTTGTGAAGCTTGCTCGATACTCTTTCTTTGGAGTTAAAATTTTAAGTGGGTAGTTTAGTCACTTCATAAATATTGTGAAGGAAATAATAAGAAAAAATAAGAGAAAAACAAGAAAAAGGCAAAAAACCCTTATTCTGAAAAATTCGCATGTCTCGATCCCATATTCCGAACGGTCAGCGAATTGAATCCTTAATTTCGAAAGGTCAGCGAAATTAATCCCTTTTTCCGAAATCTCTCATTTTTAATTCTAAACTAAAATTCAACAATTTTTTGTGCTTTAACAATTTGTACGTGAGTAAAACTTGCAATAGGAAAGTCTGTTTGATGACATGTTGATGAAATCATGGATCACGCGAAATCTAGGACAATCATTGATACAAAGTATATTAAATATATATTCATAATAAATTTGGACTCAGGAATAAATACTACCCTCGGAATAAATACTACTCTCGTACTTGGAAAATAGAACCTTTTGAAACGATACGAATTGTAATGTACAATTGGTAAAATAAAATAGAAGAAAAGAAAAAAAAATAGAATAGTGTTATTCAATTATGAGATCCACTAATTTCTATTTTTATGAGACGGGATTGGCATGTAATATTGAAAGATGTTCGACTTACGTGTATTTATGGGCTTTTGAGTTTCTTCTTATATAATCACGATAAAAGTTAAACAGTATCTTATAAATATGGGCCTAGGCCCATTTATTTAACTGTTATTCACTTAAAGCAATCTTCAAATAGGCCTACGCCCGTGTATATGAGCTATGCTCATAAATTGTCAAAAGTCCATTTTGATTCCAAATTCTTGGTTAGCCTATTCGATTTGTACTAATCTCAGTTTTAAATGATATTATCCAACTATTTATTTCAATTCTTTTTACATTCATGATAATATACTACTCCTACTATAGTTTATTTATTATTAATTAGTTATTTTCAAAAATTAATTAAATTGGTTTGATAAGTTAATCAAATACTATGTTGGAAACACAAAAAATTGAAAATAAATATATAATAGTATTGAGAACAATTTAAAAATATATATATAATGCTGTGACATTAATAGATACTGAAAAAAAATAAAAAATTGAAATAAATTCAAAAAATATAATATTTAGAATCAATTTTACAAGAAATATAACGTAGGTGATTTTTTTCTAAGTAAAGAAAGCAGGCTAAGCCCTCAATAGTCAATTTTAACGGGCTAATTGTGTCAAGATTGAGTTGACCATTAAAATTTATTGACCTCATTACCTTTTGAGATAATATGAATCAATTCATAAATCATAATGCCGAGGATGATAAGACGATACAAATCATAATAATTTAAATAGAAATAGACATAATCATATACTCCGTTTCAGATGAAAAAAAAAATTAATCTTTAAAATATTATTGACCTTCTACTGAATTTACATCTTTCTTCAATATTTGTATCAATTACTAGTGTAAAAAAAATAACTCAATGCTTTCTAATAGATAGTCATTTTGTCTTCAATTAATACTTTCAATTTTATTTTTGGTTAGTAATGTAACGCCGTGAATATCGGAAAACATTGCTTGATTATAAGACAAATTCTCTAAAAAAAAGAAATACTCCATTAAATATAATTTTTGTTAGAAATACTCTCTAAATACACACACAGTTTATCAAAATTTAGAATTTAAAAGGTAGGAATCCGAATTGTACTATTTTAATAAATGCGTACCTACTTTTATATTTACTGTATGGAGTAATATAACTCTAGTACGAAATTTATCATCTCGGATACATTGCATATTGAAATACTTAATTTTCGACTCAAGTAATTTTTAATAGTAATAAAGATAATAAAAGCCAATAGACAACTTTCTAATTTCGCTATTTTGAATTCCTTTATAAAATTTATTATGTCATTGAAGCAGACTGCACATGATTAATTAACATGTACAATAAGACAGCTTTTTTTATTTAGGAGTACAATAACACCATTTTGGGTAGCTGTTTACTTGCCACTTTAGGAAAATTTTAATAATGACAAAATTATGTAATATTTGTACGACTAAATATGACTTCCCGGTAATACCATCCGGATAAATTATAAATACAATGTGCGTTATAATAAGTCTGGGTAAAAAAAGTGGATACAATCATTTACAAATGGGGCAATTAGGTTGACCATTGGGTGTTGCTTTAACTATAATCAACATGTACTCTTTGGTTTTGCATTTCATTAAATATAGAAAATAGCATTAATTATAAACTAAGGTGTGGTTTGACTGGTATGTGAATTGTCATCTTTTTATTAAATAGCCATGCATTTGATCACTTTCTTTGTGTATAAAATAACCTTAAATCTTTGGCCTAATTATCTACACTTTGAGGTGTCTTGCACAAGAAATATATATCATCTGATAGTAAAATTCTCTCTAACTTTTTTATCTATTTATTTAACACATCCATCATTCATTTTTAAAACTTCGTGGCGAAAAGTTCCGCCTCAACTATGAAGAAACGAAGGGAGTACACACTTCAATTTTTACGAACAAAAAAAAATACGACATCAGTTTTTTTGTACTACTAGCTCAATTAAAATACTATGATACTGTACTATTTCGATACAATGTAAAACAGTGGTAATCACTACTACATTTATTTTTGTGAATTTTCATCAATTGACCTAGGTTGTACAATATTAAACTACTCTGACGGTACTCACAATTTATTAAGGTTCAAGAATATTTGTAGAAATTTTGAAAGTTCAAATTTGCTCATTTTATATATACAGACAAAAATGAAAAGAAAAAATAAAATATGTAACATAATAGGGTCCCTTTCTTAAACCTATAAAGTTTTGGAAGTTTTAATAGCAAATGATTATATTTTGGATCAAATTCGCTTTTTTGTTTCGAATTTGTGGACCACAAATTAATATTCTTATAAAAATTACACAGACTTTACATATACTGAAAATCAACTACAGCAGGAAAGTATCTAGTGGGTGAAGGTGTACAAGTCGCATATATCACCGCATAATTATTCAAAAAATGCTTAGGCTTTTCCAATACATAAACAACTAAGCTTTACAATTGGATCATTTATTAACTACATAATGTTAAAATCTTTTCATATATAATTGGGATTGTAATCATTTTTATTGACTATAATAATTAAAATCTAGTTTATTAGACTGATACTTTTGTTTATTCGAAAAAAATTATGACTGCATGGTAAGCATATATTCATAATTGGTATGCATGTTCATGCTGAATAAGTGATCTTATAACTATTTATATAGTTAATTTCATTAAGCTCTATTTATATAATGTTAGTGAAACTATATGTGCCTTATGCTTCTTCTTCGAATCGCTTCAAACTCTATATATATGTCTGAAATTATTTAATTAAATGAGTTTAAAATAGGTTGAACAATAAATAAGCTAGAACTGAAATAACTAAATGAATTCTCTTGAACATGATATCTACGGATTCAAATCACATATTACTAAAATTTAAGTCAATCATTGTCTTAATATGATCTACTACATCTTATCTTCTAGCTTAATCACGGCATCTCAGCTTGAATATTACTTGAGCAAGAGTGGAAAAATAAAACCAATTTGGTGGCTTAATTCGCTTGACGCCTCAAATTAAAAAGAGGAATGCAGTGGAAATAAATGGATGGGATTAAAACTTGTTCCAATAAATGCACAGAGTTCGAAATTCTACCAATAACACAGGCAATGAATGCGGTGCAGAAGGCTTCAGGTTTTTCTGCAAAATGAAAACGAAAAGGTGGTTTGGGGAAATTGATTGCTGAAAAGTGAAAACTAACACAAGTTGGCTCTAACTCACAAGTAGAATATTTCAATAAAAATAATCAACAAACTCAACCCCTTCAATTCTTGAACCAGACTACATACACACACAAACACATCTTGTTCATATGTATCCTAATTAAATCAGCCAAAATCATTCCAGAACAAACACCAATTAATCCAAAATGTACAAGAAATTAAAGGAAATTGAGAAATAGTACAATAGAAAACCCTAATTGAAGTTTAGATTAGTAGTGAAACAGCTAATTAATGGTTTTGCACTAGAGCAAGCATGCACCCTAAAATTAAGTTACAAAATCATGCCATAAATAGCAAAAGATACATAAAATAGCAAGAATTAATTCACAGAACTAATGAAAAAGGCCGACACGAGGAATCCGGGGCAAGCTATACTAGGTTTTCTTACCAAGAGTGTGCTTGTTGTTGTGCATCCACACCTTAAGCACGTGCCTCTTGATGCCCTCCTCGCCGCAGAATTGTTGCACTATTTCCTCATCCTGCTTCTGGATTTTCCAGTCCAGCCGCTCCGCCAAGCTCAGCATCCTCTCCTTCTGCTCCGCCGTGAATTTCGTCCGGAACCGCTTCTTCGCCCCGCTGCTCCCGGGCCCGGAGTAGTAATCCTCCAACATCTCGTCCCCGTGGCCGCCCCCTGAGGTCGAGGGCAGCGCCAGGGCTGCCCTCTTGGGGGGCGGCCGCATTTGCAAGTAGCCGCTACTTCTGTAGCCCATCGGGTGGGCCAGAAGTAGCGGCTGCTGCGGGCTCCCGAACCCCACGCGGCGGTGGAAGTTGCGGTGGCAGCCGCAGGCGGCGCACTTGAGGGAGTCGTCGTCGGCGGCTGCGGGGAGGAATTCTCCGCAGCCGTCGATGGCGTGGGCGCCGATGCCCACGGCTTGGTTCTTCAGGCACTCCTTGTAGCGGACCGGGCTCGGGAGGACTGATAATTCAGTGTTGTATCCTAACTCTTGCTCCTCTTCTTGATCTTCATACTCCATTAGTTTTTGCTTAAATTTTGCAACTTAATTAATATTGTATCGCCTATATATATAGTACTAATACACTATTTTTTGTGCCCTAGGAGTAAGTCACCGGTTACCTATACCTTGGGTTTAATTTTGTCTTAATTTACTTTGTGGTTTGGGGTATTAGTTTAGGGTGTGGTCAATTGGATAAGATAATGTCATTGTGGACAAAATTATTCTTCCAAGGGATATATGCCATCCTATACTTGTTTTGGGGGTGTTTTATTCAAATGATTATTAAATTGATATTTCTAACGTCTGATCAAGAGTTACAGAAATGACTTACTCGCTCCTTAAAGGTCTTATGTATAGATGAAACATAATAATTGCTACACACGTAGTAAAGAGGGATGACACCATACATACAATTAAGAGCGAGAGAAAAAGATTCATATCGACTTGGATACGCTCTAGTATTATGTAGAAATGAGTCACTAACTCATCTTTTAATCCAATAGAAATACATGAATGAGGGTTTTCAACAAGAATTTCATCTAATTACTAAAATTATTTGTTAAATTATTTCATAGCATAGCATTGAATAGGAGATATGGTGTCTGGGGTGTTCCATTGGAGTTATTTATTTCTTTTCTTCCACAATTAATTTCTGGGATAGTTGAATTTAATACGCAAGAATAAATACAAAATGCTACTCCTATTCATTATGTGCCACGCAGTTTTTCTTATAAGTCAGAGGTTACCCAAACATCTCTTTTTGGTGTGTTTTCCGCACACACTATTAATTCTTTTAACCAAAATTAATCTTCATATATCTATGGTTCTTGACCTGGTACAGCCTGTCAAGTGTTAGTGAATGTGTTCACCCAATTTTCACCTTAGGTGAAAAAATATTGCTTATCAGTGACAGTACATTTATGGTCCTCAAAATCACTATTTTCTAGGTATTTTATATTATTATATTATCGTAACCGCTTAATATGGATAATAAACAAAGGACAATATAGAAAATACTAGTGAGGAAATAAATTCCTACCAGAGTACATTATAAACGAAATGGCTTTCAATGGGCCCACTGTTATTTTCACGTTTACGAATTAGGTGATGGCTTAATTAAATAAATTCTGAAATACGAAAATGTATAGCTAGTTTTTGTGATTCACATTATTCCGGTATTTATAGTCTCATTTTGATTTAGCATAAATATTAAGAAATTATTTAATTTTTATAAAAAAATTGAAAAATTAATTAATGAAATGCATATCCACTTACCTAACATTGAAATTAAAATATATGAGCCTTTAAACTGTGGATATCTCAAAATGACTAACTACATTTTAAATTGCACACCAATGGAGTAGCAATTAATTAATAATCCACTTGATATTCTAAAATTAATGTGTAGTAGTAATAATTAATTAATAATCTACTTTGATATTCTAAAACTAATGGAGTCTTTAATATTTATCCAAGGAATAGGCCATAGAGTAAATGCTTTTGCAGCAGCGGCAGAGGGAGAAAAAACAAAACGACAATGCGTGTTGTGCACTCGCGTCTGACATGGGGCGGATCCCCAGGAGGCGCGTGGTGACGGCGCGTTGAAAACAAGGCGAATGCACGATTCAATTAGTGGGTGGAAATTAGTTAAGAGAGAAAGGCAGCTGGTAGAGTATTTAATATTGCGTGTGAAAATGGAGTTTCTGACACTTCTCATCAGTCTTTCACAGTTTCACCTTTTATTTAGTGTTGTTTCCACTGAAAACTAAATTAAATTTTCTATCAATAATAAATTTTTTTAAGCAATCATAAACAACCAAATTTTGTACAATCAAAACAAGATTAATTAATTTAAAGAGTAATGATAAACAACCAAATTTTGTACAACCAAAACAAGATTATATTAGCTATTTTGATGTGTTAAATATAAATTAAAATAATAAATATAGTTAGTTAACAAATTAAAAATAATTTATTAGTCTTTGGCCTAATTTTCAATTTTTTATTTTTATATTTGAATTATTTCTCTATTATTTTTCAAATTTGAATTAAAGTATGCATTAATTACATTTTATGGTTCAAATTTTTTAAGAAATTATACACAAAAACCATAATATTATGCACGTTCCCTATACTATATATATGTCTATACTTTTTAATTAAAAGCATAAATAAATTACTTTTTTTCTCAAATAAACCAATTTTTGGTTGTACAAAATTTGGTTGCATAGACTTGTTGAATTTTTTTTACACGACATAATTTTAAAAATGTTTTATCAGGGCATCCACGTGGGGCGGACTATACAACACCGTAAGCCTTGTCCTATACACCGCCATATCAATATTTCATCATCCGCCAAATGGAGCGGACTATAGCTCGCCTAAGCATTTTATTTATTATTTGAATATTTAAACACTACAAAAATTCATTAATCCTATTTTTTATGTTTGCAAATATATCAATTAGCAAGAATAAAAATATAAAAACACCACAAATTAAAGGCATATCCTATTGTCAGTATTTATTTTTTATTTTTTTTATTTTATGCTTGCAAATATGAAAATCGTCGGAATTCATTATTGAATTTAGAGAGAAATGGAGATGGGGAAGAGAGTGGAGTGAAATGTGTGAAATGAAGTAAAAAAAAAATTAGTGATACATATAAAAGAAAGTACAAAAAAAAAAAATTAAAATGAAAAATGTGTGCATAGTCCAGCCTATAGTCCGCCCCCCTGCAATGGGGCAGACTATAGGCCGGACTATGCAAAAATGTGTGCATAGTCCGCGGACTAAGGAGTGGGCTTAGGACGGGGTGCTGCAATGGCGGACTATGCGACGGACGATGCATCGTCCGTCGCATAGTCCGCCCCATTATAGATGCTCTTAGTACTATCGTCTTGCAAGGATTTCTGTATTGATATCATATCGTAGAAATCTGCAATTCTGCATCCATTATATTTGAGGATAATAACAAATTAATTTATAAAATATGGTCAACTGTAAAGTTTGAAAATGTAAATATAAAATTATACCCCTCTAAGAATATGCACTATTGCCTTTTTAATCCGCTTCATGAGAATATACACTTGTTAATTTAGGTAAGTTTTTTCTCTCTAATAAGGTGAGACATATTCTCCGCTAACAATACTTTAAATACTTTTTCTCTATCTCTCTTACCTTATTAATTTTACATTGAATTCCGTTCCGAACCCAAAATGATTATTCTTTAGGGTCTGAGGGAGTAAAGTTTTAGTAATCCCTCCGTCACATTCTACTTGCATTATTCATTTTCGGATCTTCCCAAACTATTGCACTATTTTTATTTTAAGTAAAATTATGGTATTTAATTAAGATATTATAATTAATTCAGATTCTTTTATTACATGATCTCTTATTATATTTAAAATGCTAATTTAGTTACACTATTTACTCATGATTAATTTTATGTTATTAAAATTAAAAGTGCTACTAGCATGAGATAGGAGAAGTATTCTTAAATTTTTTGTATCATTAGATAAAATGAGTCTTTTATGATGCTCTTAATGATGGTATTAGTATTTTACTAAAACAAAATTCTTTATTTTTTAGTTCTATCTTATTCTAATTAAACAATATCATTTTTAATGTTACCACCATACAAGTCGTTTTGTATATATATAGACAATTAAGGCAAAATAAAATTTAATATTTCAATATTATGTTTATAAATTTTATAGAACATTAAATTTCATAATTTAATTAACTATTATCCATTTATTTTGTATATATTGATAATTTCCTATTTTTTCCGACGAAATTTAGTCCATTGAAAATTCTATTATTTTGTCGTTATAATTGTTTTATGTTGACAATTTTGTGAAGCATATGCTTAATTTGATACAAATTTATGGAAAAAATGGGCGTGGATAGTGATATGATGCCGTATGTTTAGAATTCACAATTGCGACACACTTATTTGCAATTCCAATATACCCTGCTAAATGGGCAAATTGCAACGATAAATTTCAAATTGTTTGCTGTTGCCATTTAATTTTGATAAATTAAGTGTGTGAATGTTGATTATAGTGTAGTGAGTTTATAAAAATAGGAAAAAAAAAAAGAGAGAATAAAATGGTGTGGGGGCTGTAGACTAGTGGAGTCATGTGATCTCTGCACAGAGTTGACGTGCTCGGTCAGCCCCAAGGGCACCACTCTTGTTCCATTCCTCTCCTTTCATATCATTAAAATGGGTCCAAATCTATACCCAATCCAGTTCATACAGAACGGCTATGGCCCAATTACTGGATTTGGATATTCTAAGAAATTAATTAGGTTTCATTCATAACTTTTCCAACATTACTGGTTTAATTTTTCATCGAAATTATTGTTGAAGCGATGTTTTTTTAAGCGATTGAGACGGCTGAAAAAAACTGATTATGAATGTTAAATTTGTTACAAACTAAATTATATGGTGTTAATCTTTTACTGATTGCACCGAATTTGTGAAAAATAATTTAAAATTTATGATCTGCTAACACAAAATTTGCAAATTAAACATGGTTACATAGGTTTTTGTTAAAATAACAACACCTCTTTGACACTGTGACACCACGTATCCAGCAATAGTATAAACGTTAGACAACAATGTTGTCTATGGTATTGGATATCGCTGGCCGAGAAAAAATTGTTGTAGAACATGGTGGATATTGCTGGCCGAGAAATTTATCCTTGAGCATTTTTTTAATTGCCACATGGCAGCTGATTATTCGCCCACGTGTACAAATGATTGGCTAGGAACGATGGTATGGTGTTATTTTAAGAGGTTTTGTCATTTTATCGCACCACTAGTTACATATATACTAAATTTATAGTTACAAAGCTATTCAATCATTCCTTGTCTAAGAGCACTAGAGCAGTGATATATGACTCTCATTTCACAAACATTTGGGTTTAGAAATTAATTGAATTTACATATGAAGAAGCTAAGAGTATAATGTTTCTGTATGAGCAGCAGCATAAAGACATATATGAAGAGACAAAAAAATGTCACTACCACACTCCATCAGATTCCTCAACTGTGGAATATTGCTGCAACCATTAACCCACTTTTCAGACCAAAAAATGAAATAAAAAAGAAAATAAAAGATTGCCCAAATATTCTTACATAGATGAATGCAAGCACATGTTGTGCTTCTAAAATCACCCTTGTAAGTTTCCTCAGAATGTCTACTTTTTTTCTTTACTAGGAAAATTCCACTATACCGATTTTGGGTAAATTTTCTGGAGCCAGTCCCGTGATGCCAACTAATTAAAAGTTACTACTACAAAATAAAACTATTAATGATTCTATTTACTCTTAAGGAGTATTTTAATTAATAAACTCTCGTGAAAATAAGAAAGAAGAGAGTAGAGACATTTTGGGGGAAGCAGATTGTGACAAGACAAAGAAAGGAAAACCTGAAATAGACTTTATTTTCATGATCAATATTGGCCCGCCATCAAACCAACAAATCCCAATCCCACAATCAAATACCACATTATTTGTTGTAATGTGTTTTGTCTCCTATATTCTCTCCCTCTCCTCTTTTTTCAGTTCATTCCAGCTTAGCTTTGAAGTGACATTTATTTTAGTTTATATTGGTTGACATACTCCTATACTCTTTTCGTCTCCATTAAATGTCTGTATTTGTTTTTCGTCTATCCATAGTTAAATGTTCTACTTACTTCACTACTTTTTATAAGTAAATTCATATTCAATCAACTCATTTTCCGAACAACAATTTATTAATATCGAATCAGTATAAAGTCAAATAATTTTTTTATAATATAAGTATGTTGTTACAATATGAGACATTCATTCTCAAATAGAGGGAGTTAGGGGTGTAAATTCGGGTACCCGTGGGTACCCAAACCCAAAAATTCGGGTACCCGAACCCGAAATCTCAAAAATATCATACCCAATATCCGATCCGTATGTGAATCCGGGTACCCTAATACCCGATGCGGGTACCCGAACCCAACTAATCGGGTACCCATAAACCCGGAATTATTATATTTGAAATTTATTCTTTTATATAAATTAAATTGTGAGAATAGAAATGATTAAAATAACACAATACTTATACTATTTATTGACTATAATTCTACTCCTATATTATATAAAATAGACATTAGACAAATAGAAACTACTTAATTTTAAAATATTTTTTTTTTTATATAAATTGAAACATAAAAGATATTAATTTTTTAAGACATTAACTGAACATGTAAATAAAATGGAGAAAGCATAACTAATTAACTATATATTTTCAAAAGATAACAAGTAAGAACATAAATAATGCAACATGAACCGATCACGAATGTAAAAAAGTACTATTAAAGTCGAGATAATAGAACAATGAAATGTCAAAGCAACCAAACATAATCTAAAAAATGTCAAAGCAACCAAACATAATCCAAATAGTAAACTAAGAACTTTATAACCCAAAATATTTATCACAAATACATAATTAATCGGGTTTAATCGGGTATTAGGCGGGTACCCTAATACGGGTTTTGGGTATCCTAAACCAGAAGAATCCTAACATTAACTACCCAAACCCGTACCCGAACCCATAACTTCGGGTTTCGGGTACTCAAAACCCGTCGGGTATTGGGACTGGGTCGGGAATACCCGAAACCTGCGGATTAAATTTTCAGGCCTAGAGGGAGTAGTTCATTGGTGTGAAGATCAAAGTCGAGTAATTTTAATCTCAATAGGAGCATCTACTATAGTGGATTTTTCAATTTCAAAACTCCCCAAAATAATATATTGCATAGTGTTGATGCGCTGTGTTGTGTTAGTGTAGTGTGGTGTGTAGTTTTGTGTTTGCATGTGTAGTATGCGAAGATGCTTAATTTTATAATTATTTGGAGTTTCAATGATCTAATTTTAATTATGCAATACAAGGTGTGGAATTGTGAGAAATGAAATTGTAATTCAATTCTAAATTTAATTTTTTTTTTTTTTTTATGTTATCAAACATTGAATTTGGATTGTAACCTCCTATTTAAGTTCTACAAGCCCAATTCTATGATACCAATAGTCAATAGAGTCTTAGCCGAAACCATATTTTACTTAATTTGGTGACTAGGCCCAGTTTTAAACTGATTAATTACAATCCATCAACCAAGGTTTAATTATTGTAATCGCCAAAGAATGTACGCATTTAATTAATACTTGTAGCTATTTAGAAACTCGAGCTTGTAAATATATAATCCATCGTAACATATTTAGAATATTCGGAAAAAGGCGAACTTATAACTTTTAATTTATTCTGTGTTAAGAGGCCCATTTATTCAATATATAACCAACTTGCATTTCACCATATTTAAGTGAAGAGGCTCATTTTAACCCTAAAATGCAAACTTAATACTCTCTTTGTCTCATTAAATATGAAACATTTATTTTTTCACACGTATTTTAGAAAAATACTAATACTCTAAATAGTTGAAGTGGAGGAAAATAAAGTAAAAAAAAGAATAATATAAAGGGGACTCTCCTCTACATTATTCTCTCCATTACTTAATTTTTTAAACACTTTTGTTATTTTATTACTATAATTTTTTCAAAATAAGTGTGCAAAAGCAAACATTACATATTTAATGGAACAGAGGGAAATATGGAACAGAGGGAGCAGTAGTTATACTTCTTTAGTTTTCTTCTTAAAACATAACAAGAACCGACATTGAATGCAATTTCTTGAAGTTTTTGCGTTTGTGAACAACGCAAACACAAATATGTGATTGAGTGACTTGAGTCTATTACATTTCAGTTTTTTTAGCAGAAACCAATATTTTAATATTTTTCTTACTTTAATTTATCTTCTCTTCTACTCCGTATACTATTATTTTCTCCCCATTTCACTCGTGATATATCTTTCTATCAAATCTCGTGAATTTTTTTATCGACTATAGTGGGATGGATGGAATATCTTTTGAAAGCTTAAGGGCCCATTTAATTTGGGCCCAACCCAGAAGCTGAAGCTCATTAAGGAGCGCCTTTATTTTCTTAGGAGGTAAACTAGCAGTGCTTGTTGCTTCGTGGTTTATGAATCATGATTGTTGATCTTTTTTAGTTAGCAAGCCGAGTGAGTTTCATTTTATTTTTAGCTAATTTGTTTACCTGTTTCCCTAGCAAAAATTGGTTTTGACTTCTTTATATTATAATTATGGCTTTAAATAGGAGGCTCCATGTCGAGGGATAAAATGCATCAAACCAAGAACAGTACAGAATTGAAATAAAAGCGTGAAAATAAAATAATGATGAATTTATTTCTGGATTACCCGTCCCGCAGTGAGTCGGGTATTACCCGATACCCGAGTCGGGTATCCCGCACCCGACACCGCGGGTACCCGACCCGAAGCCAATTTTTTTTTTTTTTCCAAATCTTCTTTTTTTTATTTATTTGTATAGTTTATAATATTTTACAAAATACTACTTGTTGAATGTAGTAGATTCTCACTTTAACCCTTTAACTTTATTAATTAATTTTGCTGAGAATTGAGATGAAGCATGCAATGTAATTGTAATATTTGATTCTCTGCCTTCGTGTGTTTCCAAAATTTTAAGTTAAAATGCTTAATTTCCCCTTCTATATTGTTTACATACTGTTAATAAGGAATTAAAAATTTATATTTTTTTAAAAAAAATTGAAATATATGCTTCAAATTTTCATGTTACAAATTACCACCTGTAAATATGTAAACTCAAATTCAATTAGAATGCCAAAAAATCCAAACTCCTAAATTCAAATCACCATTCAAACAACTAAATATGAAAAATTAACAAAGTAACCAACAATGTCTCACTTTCATCAAAAGTAGTAAATAATTATAACCAAAAGTCACCAAATATTAAAATTAAAAATATAAAATTATAAAATATTAATATACATATCGGGTATGTCGGGACTAACGGGTTACCCGAGCGGGTATCGGGTATACCCGATACCCGCAAAATCCAAAATAGTCATACCCGATCCCGCCCCGTTACCCGACTCCATCGGGTTTTGACTTCTTTATATTATAATTATGGCTTTAAATAGGAGGCTCCATGTCGAGGGATAAAATGCATCAAACCAAGAACAGTACAGAATTGAAATAAAAGCGTGAAAATAAAATAATGATGAATTTATTTCTGGATTGATTGAGAAGCATCTAATGACTCCTATTTATAAGACTAGCCTAACTTAATAAATAAGAAAATAAAGATCCTAAGAATATACGGGAAAGATATGTTAAATCAATACTAAACTAAATAATAGAGATATAAGGATAGGGGAGTGTTAGGGTGCCACCACCTCTTAAAATAACATCATACCACCATCCCTAGCCAATCATTTGTACACGTGGACAAATAATAAGCTGCCACGTGGAACAAAAAAAAAAAAAACCCCAAAAAAGACGGCCAGCAATATACTACACCTTATACAACAATTTTTCTCGGCCAGCAATATCCGACACACTATACAACAATCTATAGATTGCTGTGTAGCGTTTATAATATTGCTGTGTAATATTTATAATATTGTTGTATATGTGGTGTCACAATGTCACTTTAAAAGGTGTTGTCATTTTAACACAAACTATAAGGATATTCATAGAGATATACTCATATCACTCTGGATATTAAGTTGAAGATTAGCCTGTTAAACCTTTATGCAATGCATACTACAAATTGTCGTTGGCGGAAGAATCAAGTAGATATGATCAATGGGCATCTGGCTCAGCTTAGTCGACTTTAGAATCTCTTACACTCAGTTCAGATGAATGTAAATAATCCACACTTTTATAATGCAAGGGCGTACTAAGTCGATATCACCAAGTTGATATCGGACAAGATTTAGACATTTTAACATGTGAAGAAACATCATCGGTGTGGGCCGGATTGAACATCGGACTTCCACTTGTGAGGTAGATTAGAGATAAAGAGATTCGTCATCGACTTGGGCTGCTCTGATACCATATTATAAATGAGTCATTCACCCCCTCATTATAGAGAGTTATTCACGATGACATAGGATTATCTCCAAGTAGATGTGAGATATGATTTAGACACATTAATAGAGGTTGCCCTTAAAACACTTGAGAAGAAGCAGGGCAAGGTGGATGATATTCACAAGCTCTTGGACCAGAAAATACTCCCCGCTCTGCAGAAGTTGAGAAAAACAGAGGATTCAGTGGAAATGCTGAGTTAGGACAGAGATTTTGTATTGCTAACGAAACAAACTGATCAACATCAGATTGAGCTTTAATACTTACCATGTATTTACACCAGAACAACTGGATTCCTCTGGTTTTTTCCATTCCATATTTTCATGTCTGATTCCTACATGCTACATCATTTTTATCCATAACATTTCTTGAACCCTGTCTTGTAATATAGCCCAGCTAGTGGGTACAGACTACTGACGAGAAGCACAATCAGCAATTATAGACCTGTAATAGTATATAAACTAAATTATAGAATGGAAATGGAAGCAAATAAAAACAAAACTTATTTCAATAAGCAAATTGATGATCTTACATCCCAACTCAATTCTCTAGAATGCATACAATGGTTTAATATCTAGAAACAATATACTCCTTCAGTTCTTCAATAATTGTCCACTTTGATTTCGGCACCAATTTTTTAAAATGTAAAGGAAATTGTATTTAAAAAGTTAGTGGAATATATATATAACTTTTATATGTATTAGTTTTATGTACTAACAAAATGTGAGTGGAATGAGTTACTAAAATGTCAGACTTACTTATCATTTATAGTAAAAAGTGAAGTAGACAATTAATAAGAGATGAAAGAAAATGATAAAAGTAAACAATTAATAGGGGACGGGGGGAGTAATCGTTACGGGCCTACGACCAACAATAGTGCATTTGGCATGTGGGCTTGGGATTTACTTGCAACACTTCGCTATATGCCCATAGTAGAAAATAGTGGAGTACTAGTACTATGTAAGACTAATTACTTTTTAAAGTATGAGTCTCAATTTAATCTACTCATTTTGTTTTTAATTAATGTCAATGATAGTGAGTTATACTGTATTTAATTTTCTGTACATAGATATATAAATGAGAATAAAATATAAAAAATGTCTAAAAAGGAAAGCTACAAAATATGCACACGCACACGCTGAATGATCGTGTATTATTTATTCCAAAATATATTGTTTATTTTGCCATTTTAATTCTTCCTATATGTCCATTTCTATTAAAAAAATAATCATTGTACATCACACTAAACTAAAACAATTCAAATATTTTTTCTAATTTTTTATGTTTTATTAATTTTACAATTAAACTTTATATCATTAGCAAAATTATTCCAAAAAATATTGTTTATTTTGTCATTTTAATTCTTCATATATGTCCATTTCTATTAAAAAAATAATCATTGTACATCACACTAAACTAAAACAATTCAAATATTTTTTTCTAATTTTTTATGTTTTATTAATTTTACAATCAAACTTTATATCATTAGCAAAATTACTACTCCCTCCGTCCCAAAAGATTGTCCCATTTTTCCATTTTCGTCCGTCCCACAAAGATTGTCTCATTTCACTTTTTACCATTTTTGATAGTGGATTCCATATTCCACTGATCGGGCTCAATACATGCATAGTTTTATTGGATTTATTATACTAACATGGCTAATAACGTACAAAAAAAGTGGTAAATTTGAGTGTGCAGAAGCCAGAAAACGAAGAAGTAAAGAGTGCAGGGTCAACCGGATCAACTCAAGAAAGGAGTGAAAACATCATGAAACAGAACCGAGTTGATCCGTTGAAGTTGCTGAACTGATCCAGTGGAATCATGCATCTGCAATGATTAGTCACAAAAGAGAGAAAGAGCAAAGGCTATTCTAGAAGAGACAGAAATGTCAGAGGCAAAATGGGCTTAACCTAGGAATTTGAGCCCAACATGCGCTCTATAAATATGGAGAGATTGCATGGATTCCACATCGCTCATCACTCACCATCTTCGAACACTCAAGTTTAGCTTAATTATGGAGTAAGTTAGTAGCTGCTGAGGAGGCACCATTCCACTTTCAAGCTCTCAGCTCTTCTTCCTCACCAAGGGAGACGAGGCCAGATCCGTGAAGAAGTCCTTTTAGCTCATCATCTGTGTAGTCTTTTGAGGATTTTGAACAATTTACCTTCTGTTATTTTCATCGCTTTCGTAGTTCTAAAATTTAAACATGTTTTTCTCTTAGTCGCTACTTAGTTTATTTCATATCGCTCTTAAATTGCGCAAGAATTCTGTTCCCTTTGTTTTACCGAAGATCTTGAATGAAATGGAGTTTTTGATGCAAGCTTGGTGATGCACTATTTATTAGCACTAAAAATACCTGCAAGTATACAGGGTAGATTTAGTATAGCTAAAGGTCAGTACCGGGATATCGAACACGGGGAATATAATTGCAACTGGCTATTATGTACTAAGCGTCAAATACTATCTAGAGAAACAAAAGAAGTTTTTGGTTTTTGAAAGTAAAACAATTAAAAGCAATCAAACAACTAAATGCAATTAAATCACAAAGATAAAATATGAGAGATAAGAGAATTCTAGGGATGTGCGTTCACAATTATGCTTATACAAATTCCAACTACAATACCCTAACACAGTTTATACTTTGAAAGGACGAGTCACCTAGCTTATGCTTATGCGATACAAACGTTGATTACAACATTAGGGTTGTCAATCCTAACACGTAACTCCAAAAAGCTCCTAAGACCCTTGAAAAGTCCTCACTCTCAATTAACAGTGCCGTTTTAAGGGAAGCTAACTGATGTAATGCAACTTTGACATTAAAAACGGGCCAAATAATGACTTTAAAACCGTGCAAAATCCGAGCGTATCACTTGGTTAGATCTAGTGTTTTCAGTGTTGATTGCTTCTATTCGCTTTGAATCTTCTCTTTTACTGCTTTCCCGTAGGTAGATTTACATTTCCGTTCTTCAGCTTGCATGATTTACTTTCTTTAGCTTAGATCTGCTTTCAGTTAAGTGTAATTTTCATGGATCTGTTTTATTTTGCTATGTTCTCATGTTTTATGTTGATGCTCCGTTTTGATTTATGCTTACGCTTTACATTCGGGTGCTTCGATTAGAAGTAGAAGGTAGTTAGTTAAAAACCACCATCGTCGTCACTTTTTTCCTTTATTGTCAACTTTTCTGAGTGCGCGCGCGGATGTATCAGTGGTCCTGCGTCCTTTTTATTCTTGTCGTTTTTAGTTTAGCTGATCCAGTCGAGTCCGCAGTTTAGAAGGTGTTCCCATTTAGTTGATCAGTTCACTCTAGTTAGTCTAAAACCCCAAAATTAAAGCGTGGCCGCAGCCGACTCTTCCAAATCTCTCGTTCTCAATTGGAACCGAATCCATCTCTGAGGGATTCGACCCTTACTTCTCTATTCTAGCTTAATAGTGTAGTGGTGTTTAGGTTTTGAACACTCTCTTTGTCTTTGTTCACACATAACAATCGTAGTAGTCACCCAGCTTGAACAGGTCCCAGTCTAACTTGATCAGGTTGTGTGCTTGCGTATTTTGAATTTACTTGTGAACTGAGCAGTGAGGAGAGATGAGTTTTCATCCACTAACTCATTCCTACTCACATTTTATTATAAAACTAATATATAAAAGTAGGATCCACATTCCACTAACTTTTTCAACTCACTTTTCATTACATTTCTTAAAATCCGTGCTCGGTCAAAGTGGGACAAACTTTGTGGGACGGAGGGAGTAGTTTTAAAGGATGATAGTTTTCATTATTGTACAAAATATTAACCGCCATGATACATATACAGGGACGGATCTAATGTGCAAGGAGGAGGGGCAAATGCCCTCCCTCAAAATTTCATATCTATGCATAAATTCTATTGTAGAAAAAAATTAATATTAGTTTCTTCTTTAAATGCCCTCAAGCACTTCAAATATCCTCACATATATTTTTGCCCCTTCTATGATCATTTTCTAGATCCGTCCTTGTACATATAGATATCAAAATAGGATTGTACTAAAATGAGGACCCTTAGATCTGCTACGTGGCAGGCTTGCTTGCCTATGTATCCTATATTGCTTGATTTTCTCTGATTTCGTATCGCAGATTGCTTGGAACCATATGTCGAGTAGCTTGCCTATGTATTGCAGATTGTTTGTCTAGATTGTTATTTTTACTATGGTGTCACCATAATGCTCTGAAAATATGAGTTTGTCAGGACTATACGTAGAGTTACTTACCTATATATCACAAATTGCTTGTTAATATATTGTTGATTCCTTGTTTGTCAAATTGTCATTTTAACTGCTCTAAGTTATGTTCTAATATCTTATGCCAACATCATGTCTCTAAGCAATAATTTATACACGTGTAATTGTTGCATCAATTAATTTTGTCAAACTAACATTTTCTGTCGGTCGTTTTATGTAACAGTTATTGTGTAATCATTTTGATTAGATGGATTGGGCACCTACCTTCTGTATTCTCACGAGTCACGGGTATTTGAAGGTAACTTTTTTCATTATCCATTCTTATTTAAACTAAGAGTGAGTTATGAAGATGGTGCTTGTACTTTTAATTATGCGTTTTGCGTGTTATGATACCTAAATTTTAAAAATATCATGAGTACTGTTTACTAAGGTGTAATACTATTTATGGTACTTTTTCATTATTCATCACAATTTTGCATCGAAAATATCCTTGGAACATGAAGAGCATTTTTGGACTTTGATATCCGGGAATTTGATTATCGGAAACTGGATATGATATATCTCTATCTCTCTTTTGAATATTGTATATTATATTTTCTTATAGTTTGAATACACGAAATGATATTTTTCATTTCATTTTTTCAATTACTTTATATCAGATGTTCTTTTTCTCTCTTTCTCTAAAACTTTTAGAAAGTAAAAAATTAAAATAAAAAGTATTATGAAATTCTTTAATAAATTAATTATAAAAATTAAAATTATATATATAATTTAAAAATATACTGTAGCAAAATTATTTTTGATTGTGATTCAACTATTCTTTAATAATTAAATTTATAATTTTTAATATTTTTTTAATTGTTGATATTAAAAAATAATCAAATCACAATCAAATTTAAATTTAATTCAAATTATTTAAATAATTAAATTTATAATTTTAATTTGTATAATTAATATATTTAAGAATTTCATACTAGTATTTTTTAATTTAATTTTTTACTTTATAATAGTTTAAGAGAAATGGAGAGAGAAAGCTAATTAGCCATAAAGTGATTGAAAAACTGATTTGAAATATATCATTTTAGGTATTTAAACAATAAGAAAATATCATATCTAATACTCCCTCTGTCCTCAATAATTTGTCACCATTTGACCTGTCACGGGTTTTAAGAAATATAGTAGAAAGTGGGTTGAAAAAGTAATTGGTATGTGGGTCCTACTTTTATATATTAGTTTTATAATAAAATGTGAATGAGAATGAGTTAGTGGAATATGACGTCCAATGCCAAAAATGGTAAAAGTGAAAGGTGACAAATTTTTTGGGACGGACGGAAATGGAAATAAGTGACAAATTTTCAGGGACGGAGAGAGTACTACCTCTGTCCCTGAAAGTTTGACATAGTTTACCATTTCGATTCGTCTCTGAAAATTTGACACACTTCACTTTTTACCATTTTTGGCAGTGGATCTCATATTCCACTAACTCATTCATACTCACATTTTATTATAAAACTAATACTTTAAAAGTAGGACCCACATCCCACCAACTTTTTCAACTCACTTTCCATTACATTTCTTAAAACCCGTCCGGGTCAAAGTGTGTCAATATTTGGGGGACGGAGGTAGTACTAGAGAGATAGAAAAAATATCATATTCAGTACTTAGATATGAATATTCAAAAATGTCCTTATGCCTTGGGGGTATTTTTGTTGCAAAATTGTGATGAATAGTTATAAAGTACCATGAATGTGATTACATCTTGCTTCAAGGACTACCCATTATATTTTTAAATAGGAACCGTTTGCGTGTGAAACACATAATTCAGGAATTATTTGCGTAGCTCACTCTAAAATTAATGGAGCCTCTCGCATTACATATGTTTAGGGGTGGGTCGATACGATATATCGTATCGAAAACGTTGTATCGTGTATTGTATCGAAAATATTGATATGAAAGAATTTCATATCGTTATCGTATCGAAAGTTTCGATATATCGAACTTTTGATATGGATAATATCAATATCATTATCGTAGCGATATTTCGATATATCGTACCAAAATTCGATATATCGTTAAGAACGATATATCAAGGATCGATACAATATGTCGAAATATCGTTATCGTATCGAATACCTGTATATCGAAAATTATAATTTCAAAACTAAAAAAACAAAAACTAATAAAACTTAAACACAATAAAATAAATAGTGTTCTTATCTCCATATTCAAAATACAACACAATCAAGTACAAAAAAAAAACACCAATTCCATCGCAATATATATTTATAATTTTTTAAACTTCAATATGTATTGAATTTAAATATGTTTTGATATATACGATATATATCGTATATTTGATATAAAGCGATATATCGAAAATATCGATATATCGCGATATAAAGAAATTCATATTGTTATCGTATCGAAAACTTATGATATGGTATCGTATCGTATCGAAAATTGCGATATAACGAAAATTTGATAATTTTTCGATATTTTTAAATACGATACGAGCGATATATCATTTTTTCAGTATTTTTTCCAAGTCTTACGTATGTTACAGAGGTTCGAAGCGATAATTTGATCGACATAAATTAGTGTAAGGCCATCTAAGGTTTTATATTTTAGTCACATTTTCAGTTGAAATAATTGCAAACTTACAAATTTTTGTGATTTACATTTTGATTTGAACAGTATGATACGAATCTGACTATTTTGTGATTTATGGTTTCATATACTCCCATACTCCCTCTGTCCCCGATTAAGATTCACACTTCCATTTCGGTCCGTCCCCAATTAAAAGTCACACTTCATTTTTACCATAAATAGTAAGTAGGTCTCACATTCTACTAACTCAATTCACTCACATTTTATTATAAAACCAATGTAAAAAAATGGATCCCACATTCCACTAACTTTTTCAACCAACTTTTCTTTACATTTCTTAAAACCCTTGTCCGGTCAAATTGTGACTCTTAATCGGGGACGGAGGGAGTACATTTTTTTCTATAAACTAAAATTTATACAATGTATTTAAAATTATAAAAAAACAAAAATTAATTAAATGATTGAGTTTATGTACATCCCAATGATTTAAGCATCAAATTAAACATAACAATATTGATCACATCTATAAACATAAGTTGACTTTTAGCATAAAATAAGGTTATTATTTAAGAGAAAGAAGTGAAACGATAAGAGAGAGAAATAACAGAAGTGAGAGAGAGTGATAAAAACAAAAGATATATATGGTTAAAATTTTCCTTTGAAGCTAAAAAGGGTAAAATGAAAAAAGATAGTAAAAAAAAATATAATAGTAACTCAAATTAAATTAAATACATTAAAAACCTTAGTTCAGATAAATCTGATACAATTTATTTATAAATTAATGCAAATATGCACCATGTATTCACTTCATACCAAATTTACAATTTAGTATATTTAGTAAATGAGTTTTCAAAAACAAAAGTTACTCTATCTGTCCCTAAGTGAAACATTTTTTTAGCAAGAGATTTGATACAAGTCAATTGAATGGTGAGAATAAAGTAGAAGTGATAACAAAATGAAGATAATGATGTTTTAATTTTAAGAAATTTATCAACTAGAATGCTACAAAGAATGTATTTTTTATAAAAAGTGTTATTTTACATTATAAAATAAAAAAATAAAAAAAATCTCGTTGCAACAACTTCGACTATTGCAATGTAGTAGCTAGGCACCCGAGCGATTAGCTATAGCGGAGGTTGAGCGGCAGGCGGACACAATTTTTTACACGTTGCAAAATGCAGTCACGCACGGGACGCCCACCTGAGGCAGTTGCATTGAAGATGCCTATTTTTTTTTAAAAAAAAACTTTAGTATTTGTTCATAGAAGAAATTGAAATTGTAAAATGTCAAAGTGTAGCATTTACCATTGCATAGTGTTTGATGTTTCCTTTACTAAAATTGAAATAGTAATTGCAATTAGTATAGAGTCTGATTTAGATGAATACATAAGAACTAAACTTTTCTTTATCATACAATAATCATGGTTGTCGTGGTGGTTTAGAATTTCTTCTTTTAAGTATAAGGTCAGAAATTCGATTCTTTAAAATTTCCGGAGCAAATTATTTGTCCAGTCTTTTACCGCTTAGTGTGCTAACTAACCATTGTGGTGAAAAATTAGTCCTCTAAGACTGCTTAGTGTGCTAACTAACCATTGTGATGAAAAATTAGTTCTCTAATCCCACATATATAACGTTAAATGAGCAATGACTAATGGGAATATTGAAATTAAAAGCAATAATACAAGTAATATGTAGTGGTTGGCCACAATATCACGGGAGAGCGTACCAAAAGCTTGAGGATTCCAGACTGTCATCCGCTGTCCCAACAACCATATATACAAAAATTATTAGATACAGATTACACAAAAAATTACAAATAATAATGTCACATCGTAACTACAACTGTATATTTTCGACATTACTACATGATATTGCATTTTATAATAATTAAAGGCCTGCTCACATGGAATATTTCATACGCGCTGTGCAAGAACTTGAAATTAATTACAATAATTAGGAGTATTTAATTAGAATTATTAATTTACACAAAATATTTATGTACCAGATGACGGGAGGGGATGTAACTAAGGACAAGATTAATTAAACTCGAATTACCCTTCATTAATTAGATGAGAAGGACATGTTACCCACCAAAAAAATCCAAAAGAAAATAACCGCAAAATTAAGAATTTGTAGGCCTACACATTTTGGAAATTTTGGAATATGTTCAACTAACTTAGGAAAAATAGCAAGATTCGATCAAATTTTCTTGAAGCTTCAAGGAAATTGTGACACAGCAACAACTCAAAGTGGGCAAAGTTGCAATCCTTTTGACAAAGTTACAGCTCACTATTCGTCAATTATTCTATTTTCTTTCTTCTTTTTATTAACTTTTTAAGATGCCTTTGCTATTTTGTTTTTTTGGTTACATATTCTTATGATTACACGTGTTGTGCGTGTCTGTGTGACGAAGGGTTCTTGTAGTGAAAGTGAAGATATGGAATACAACACGAAATTGAACATTGTGCAATTTAATTTAATCGAGTTAGTATGTCAATCTTTTCAGTGTTTTTTCTAGCCCCTTTTGGCTATTTTATTAAAAAGTTAATTGAATACTACAATTCTTTATTTTTTTTAATGGAAGATCTATGTCATTATCCATAGGGTGATAATTAAAATATAGTAGAATGTTTTTTCGTGAAGGGCAATAAATTTAAGCGGTTTCTGAAAACTTACATAAATAATAGTATTATTATTATTGTTTCTTTATGCCTATTTTCATATACTCCACAACAAAAGAGTTCTGTCTTCTCAAAACCATTCGATTGTAAAAAAATTATAGAAGTTTCTGTTAATAATTCGAAATAATTTTTTCCAACTTCTTCAATTTATTATTTTGATCTTTATTGTAATAGTAATATTTACGACTTATTCTTTCAATGATTTTTTTTCACTTTTATTATTTTCTTTCTTCTTCCAAGAGTTCCTTCTAGAATTTGAAGAATTTGTCTATACATATAGTATATTGTTTTCTTTATTTTACTTTCTTCATATTGTAATTTGCATTCAGTCATTGTTACAACTTTGAACTAATCAAGTTTATAGAAACATGATTTCACTCCCACCCCAAAATATGAGATTTCCGCCACTTAAACTACTATACATAATACATGTAACAAGTTAACATGTCAATGTTTGATTCAAATTCAATATGTATATTAATGTACTAGTGGAGTAGTTCTATTTCTTAGAAGTAGAACACATCACATCAAGCGTTGAGGAATTCCAAGGACGATCAATTATTACCTTGATCCGGTCAACAATTATAAACATACTAACCAAGTCACCCGAAATAGTGAGTTGCTCACCACTACCTTGTTTCCATACTAATAACCATATCAACAGATAATATATAATAATACCTTGCATATGTAAAAATTATAAACACAATTAGATGCATTGAATACCATCATCGAGCGTTTTGTTTGCATAGTCTTTTTCATCTTCCATATCATATTACTTCTCCCAAATTCTAAGATTATGAAATAATAAAAAATTATTAATATGATAACATGATTAGTTATATTTTGAAAATGTAGTAATAGATCCAAAAGTAGCCGAAATCGGTCCGTTTGCCCAAAATTAAAAAAAGAAGACGACTTCTCACTTATTCACACACATATTGTAATGTGTAACACATACACATGCAATACTCTGTCCAACTTAATTATTTAATTCCTCTTCACGGAATCTCATCATTGTTCCCCACTAATCCCTCTCTCTTTCCCTTTATATATATCTTCACTTTAATTGCTCCCTTTGCCCATCCCCCAAACTTCACATTCTCACACTTCTTCTCTCTAACTACTCTCTCTAGTCTCTAGCAATGGCTTCCTCAACAGGACTCATCAAGCTCTTCCTCATCATGGCACTCATTGCCACGTCATGCATGGCCCAATCCCCCACCGGCGCCCCAACCGTCTCCCCCACCGCCGCCCCAGTGGCGCCGCCCACCCCCCACCCCAGCCCCCTCCCCCTCCCCGGCCCCATCCACCCCCGCCCCCACCCCAGCCCCTGTCGCCGCCCCCACACCCGCCCCCGCCGCCGGAGAAGAAGCCCCCGCCCCCGCCCCGGGCGCCGCCACACCGACCTCCCCCGCCCCGGGCGCCGCCGGCCCCGCTGCCGGGCCAGGTGCCGATCAGCCGCCTGCCGACGACGGCAACAGCGGATTCGTGAGCAGGGCTAGCTTCGGCGGCGCCGCCTTCGCGGCGGTGCTTGTGGCGGTGGCTTTGGCATAGAGCTGCCAGGTGGACGGCGTAGATCTGTTTTGGATGAAGAGGGGCTGTTTGGTTATTTTATTTATTTTGTGTCTGTAATTTTATTGGATTTTTGGTGAAATTTGTTTGTGGTTTGTTTAATTGATTTGTAGTGGGGATCATTTGTTTTGTTGTGATTATTATTTGGGTGATACTACACATGACTCTTGGATTATAGCTCGTGGACATATTTGTTATCTAGGGGAGTCACATGTACATTGATCATCAGATCCATCCCTAATAAATTTTATTATTATTCTTTTATACTCCTATTGTTTTTTTTCTACAATTGGGTGTTGGATTGTCAAATTTTTATTGTTATGTAAATCCTTGAAACTCGGTGAACTAAAATTCATTGAGTATACCGACTACTACTAGCTAAAAGCATAATAAAACAGAGTATTAAGTAGAACATGAACATACTAGTAACATTTACAGAGCTCTTTAAAATATTGTAAATTCAAATTTTATTTGAACATGATCCAACCTAAAGTAATTGAACTTGCTAGCGCATTGATGAGAACAATTCGTTTTGAAATTGAAACATAAAGTACGTGCTATTTTAACGTGATGTTTCATTTTCTATTTTGTTCCATCATAATGGTACTTTCCTTTTGATTTGACCTAACATATTTGTACTGTGTGTACGTTATAATTAAGCTAAACATTCAGTAAAATTATGTTTTCGTAAAAGTAATGATATTTATGATAAATTTATCTATTTTCCGGTATGCAAGTTAAATTTTTATGGTTTGTGTTACATGTTCGGCACGTCTGATTTTTTATGTTTTGATGTGTTTAATAAATCAACCAAATAGGTAATCAATTAAGTTACATTGAATAGTCAATCATGATAACTAACTTAAATTAGTTTATTATCATCAAATTTTTCACCCTTTTCATTTAATTGAGATTTGCTAAAGGTAATTTTTTTTTATAATTATATTTCAAACCTAAATGCAGACTAATATACCGCACCCGCTGAAGGTCCCAAGCCAGCCCTATATAAGACCAATGATATGTCGGCTGCATGATGCCAATGCCCCGCATGTTAGTTGACTCGCAGAAGAGGAAGCAGTGGCGGATCTAGGGGGGAGGGGCAGGAGGGGGCGGTCGCCCCTCCGTGCAACTAATTTCTTCTTATCCGGACGTAAAATTACCATGTCCGCCCCCTCCGTTTGCCCTGACGTCGCTCCGAAAATCGAAAAAAATTGTCATTTTCGCCCTAAACCAACCTACTAATGTATATTTCGCCCCATCCGTTTATCAATCCTGGATCCGCCACTGAGAGGAAGGAACACGAAAGTAAGAGGTCATGGAGCGTGAAGATGTCAATCAGAGTCCGAGCAAAGGACTTGGGGGCGTAGGACAACCAACAAGGGGTGCCTCCTGACCGGTAGCTCGTGAGATGTCGAACCACCTAACCGAGTGGCCAACGCTGGATGCGTGCTTTGGCATGGTGGGGCACACAACTGGGTACCACAAGGCGACTCATCCTACTCGGTTGGGTAGGATTGACAGATGGCCGACAGGGATGTCTACCCGCCCGGATGAACTTAGGAACATAGCCCCACTCGCCCAGGTTCTTTATTTCCTTGGGATTCACACATTATGTATAAATAGGACTTTTTGAGCTCATCTGCTAGATAGACTTTTGTGTCTAAGATCATTCTTCCTATAATAAAAGAGAATGAAGGTGGAATAAAGTGAAGATAGGAATAAAATTATGGCGCAAGAAATATAAAAGGAATAAAATTGACATTCTTTGTATTGATATAAGACTGGAATGAAATACATTGCACATGCACACAACATACAATACACGCACACTACACACACACAACCAAAACCACATACATACACAACATATAGATGGTAAAACACAATTTAGTTGGTAAGACATTTTTCCTCTAACTAATAGTTCGTGGCTTTAGTCATCTAATGGTTAGATGAGAAACCATTATTGACCCTCTTTGAATAAAAAGAAAAAAAATCATACACAACATATGTATATATTGCACTCTCACACACGTACACATTCACCGCACACTATACACAATCACCGCACACTACACATACACAACACGCACACACTACACATAAGTTACAAACAATATACACACATACACAACACATATTACACTTCAATATATATTCACATTAAAAATGCTTGATTATAGAACTGAAAAAAGGACAAAACTTGATAATCTATTGGAGATTTGGAGATAATATGCTAATGTAGTACTCCATCCGTTCCATAGTAATAGAGACATTTCTTTTCGGCACGGAGATTAAGAAAAATTGTGTTAGACGAGTTAAGTAAAGGGAGAATAAAGTGAAATATGGAAAATGTAGAGAGGTGAAGAGATAGTAAAGTATGTGTGGAAAAATGTATTGACTTTTACTATAAAGATAAATGACTCTATTATTATAAAACGTATCAAAATGACAAAATAACTATATTATTATGGAAAGAGGGGAGTACATCGTGCTTCTTATTATTTTCACTAGTTAGTTAATAAATTTTGTTTTGTTAATTTTAGGTAACTCATTACTTTCCAAACCGACTGCATTATTACGGAGTAGTAGGACTACAATTTTATTTGGAATATGACGTCTTTGACAAAGTACACCGCCCTATATTATTGAATTTCTATTTCTATACCTAAGAAACACCTAATTTATAGTACTACTATTTTAATTCTCTAAATTTATGTGGTAAAACGTGCTATTTTAAAAAGAATATAACGTAAAATGTAAGAAAGTAAATCATAGTACTATTTAGAAAAAGTAAATTATAATTTTACTTCCTTAAAGAATTGACCTGCCTTAACTTCATCGAAAGAAATTGATTTTTATTTATTTTGTAGCATTACAATTTACAACATAGGATACCAAATAAATGGTTTGGTGGTCCACTATCTCAAAACAATTCTTTATGAAAATGCCGTGTACTCCAATACAGCATTTTAAAGATCAAAGGAAAATTTACAAATTTTAAAAAGGAAAAGTTACTGTATATAATATTTTCGCAGTTCATTTCATATTATTATTAATAATAGTAATTGATTTGTTAAGGCATGAAGTCAGCTAGCAGCAGAATCTAGCACGTGACCAACCAACTGTTACGCCGCTCAAAAAGAAATAGGTGTAAAGAGAACGCGCTTTCGTCTTCGTTTTTTATAATTAGCGACTTTTATATTCGAATTAAAAATCATGTAACGTTCATAAAATGGGACAGCCTACCAAGTTTCAACCGTTTATTTCAATTTTTTTCTTTCTGCAAAATTAATAGTTTTATAGTTCAAATTTGGAACTCGGGACCACTAGCTAGAAAAGATAATTCGTATGCGTTTTCGAATTTCGATTTAATTGGTAGATAATGAAATGACCGTTATACGATTTAAATACATTTAATGAACTTTCAAACAATTAGTTCATGTATCGATTTTTTTCCCGTTAAAACTAATCCATCCATCATGATATTATATTTTCCATGATCACAGTGAACATTTTGCAGAAAAAAAAAATGCTAAGTTAGATGGATGACTAACAACAGAAAAAAAAAAGGAAATTTCTACCACTATTGGAGTTAGTAAAGTGGGAGTATTATATTTTCCACTAATCTCGATTAACATACTCAGTCATCGTTACTTGTCTGATTCCAATAAGAAAAGTTATGAGAAATGTAAAAAAATGTGCTTCAAAAACGTTAGTGAAACCCAAGTTTTATTTTACAATAATTGTTTATAATTTGTGAATGAAATAAAATAGTGAAATATTAGACCTATACTAACAGAAGTGAAATGATACGGACGCCTACAAAAGGAAAATTAAGATTATAATTAAAATTTGATGTAAACATTCTTAAATATTGAACTAGTAAAATAAAGATTATAAATTATTTTGAGTTTTTAGACCGTGAGTGTTACGTTCAATGAAAATGAGACTTAGGGCATCCGCAGCGCATCTCGTTGCGGTCCCTATCTCGTCTCGAAGAGACGAGCTGGCATCGAGACGGTGATGCGGAATGCATCTCGTCTCGAAGAGACGAGCCAGCTCGTTGCGCGCGGAAGAGGACGGCCTCGAACTTGCTCGCCATGCGCGCGTGCCACGTGGCGCACGCTGGCGCACGGCGTGACGCCCACTCACCGGCCTGCGAGTGGGCGTCGAATTATGACTTCATAATTTTTTTTTAAATTCAAAAATTCAAAAAAAAAATCATTTTAAACGGTCAAATGACCGTTGCAAACGGTCAAATTTTTTTAATTTTTTTTAATTTTTTTTATTATTCTATAAATACTCTATTCTTTTTCCATTCCTCTTCCATTCTCCATTTTACACACAAACACTACACTCATCTATTCTTTTATCTCCAATTGTCGAAAAATTGTCCGGCGATGGAAACTCCGGCGGCGGCGGCGGCTCGCGGGGCTCCGGCGAGTTCGACTTGAACTCGTTTGACGATTGGGCGAGCATGTACAACTTTTTGGGCACTCCCGGTTCGTCGCCGGGCACCCAAGCCTTGACGACTCTGCCGACGTACCAAACACCACATTTTGATGTGGATGCACACTATCGTCCCTCCCCTCCCCCCCAGAGGTACGAGCAATCGCCGGGATTAACGCAAATTTCGGAGAATTTTTCCGGCTGAACGCACTTTGGAATACCGGCCGATAGGTGGAGGCTCCGCCAGGATCGGCGTCAATGCCGAGGAGGAAGAGGGCGACCACGAGGTTGTGGGGGACGGCGGCCGTCATCCATACAACCAAAAGGAGATGTTGGCTCTGTACGACGCTTGGATCAACGTCTCGTACGATCCTGTCGTCGGAATCAACAAACCCACTTGTGTTTTTGGAAAAAAGTCACCGAAGTTTACAACGCACGAAGGTCGAAGAAGACCTTTGCCCGCAACGTGAAGATGCTCCGCAGTCATTGGGATCGATGCGACAAAGATGTCAAAAAATTTTGCGCGATACACAGGGTGAAGAGGCGAATTACCAAAGCGGAGCTAGTGGAGCCGACATTCTGAGAGCGGCGTTGCGGGTCTTCAAATACGACGTCGGTAAAGATTTCAAGTATGTCGAAGTTTGGTCGCAAGTCCACCACCTTGAAAGGTGGGCTGGTGGTGTCCAGTCGGGCGCGGGCCCGAAACGCACGAAGCACACGACGCGTGGCCACTACTCGTCTAGTGATGGCGGTGAAAGCAACACCTCACGTGAGGGCACGCCAACCGATGATGCAGGGGGGTCTTCTTCCGGTTCACGACGTCGGCCGCAAGGGACTAAGGTGGCGAAGGCGGCTAGAGCGAGAGAGAGAGAGAGGGGGAGGGGCCGCGGCGAATCAAGCCAGGCGGGCTCGGGCTCAAACACCATAATGTCCATGTACCTGGTCGCCACGATGGTTGACACTTCAAAAATGAGTCCTCCTCAATTTGAAGCCCATATGGACGGAATTGCGCATATGAAAGCTCAACTTGGTATTCGGGATCGATTTAACTTGGGTGCACCGTCGACTTCGGGGGATGATTCGCCGGCGGAGTAGTTTTTATAATTTAATTTAGAGTATTTTAATTATGTATTTTTAATTTTTTTAGGATTTTAATTATGTATTTTTTTATTTTTTAGGCCTTTAAATTGTAATTTTTATTTTATTTAATGAAGTGTGTTTTTATTAATTGAATTTATTGGAATTAAAAATAAAAAATAAAATTGAATGGATAGTTAAGGAATGGGATGGTTAAGAGATGGAGGGATGCAAGTGCTGTCTCTTAGTTAAGAGATGAGCTGAAAAGTACAGTAGGACCCATAAATATTGAAGAGATGAGACGGTTAAGAGACGAATAAAAGACATAAATGCGGATGACCTTAGAAATTAAAATTAGAGAATTCAACTCCAAATATACTAAATGGTAGCGTAAAATTTTTTTAACTAAAATTGAATTACAAGTCTAAATCCTACGAATTTTAAAATTTGAATATTACTACCAAAATAAGTACTTCAAATTTTATTTACAATCAAAATAAGTACTTAAAATCCTACACTCCACGCGCATACACACACACACAAAAACACATTCCACACAACACACACATCTCAGTGTCATGCCATTTATGATTGGTGACTTTTCACTCCTTCGGTTCTGACCCGGAAATTGACCTGGTTGATGTTGGGTCGACACCTTCGAGTTATTCGGCGCTCATATGTTTGCGGCAATATTCTCTACTTTCTCAGTCCGATGGTATAAGCTTAACTCACTTTAAGCGGGTTGTAATAGGGCTTTTGTAAAATAAGGACCGCTCCATCTACAGTATTCATTAATGCATTTTGCATTACAGTTTTATTTTGCATTATCACGTGGCAGTATGAGGTTTTAAGATTAGCTATTTTTTAAGAACTCTCCTTTTGTAGAATGCCTAATGCTCTATTTATATTAGGAATTTATGATTACATGACTCACGAAATTTTCAATTTAAGCTATTCACTAAAAACCCAAATCGGTCTACTTCAATAATGGGTGTAGGCCTCACCAAGTCTCAAACTGAGTGGGCCGTTGGCTGGGGCTGACCTTGACCATTTGACACAGCCCACAGGTAAATAAGACTTATTATTCTCATAGAAAAAAATTAGTGTTCTTATCAGAAGAACTCATATTATGTTCCATCAGACCCATATTTTTCTAGTTAAATAGAGTAATACTTACTCCCTCCGTTTCAAGATATTAGACTCATATACCATTTTGAGAGTGTCCCAACATACTTGAGCCATTTCTATTTATGGTAAAAATCTACTTTATTTTCAACTCACTTACATCACTAAACAATACCTCCTAAATTATTATGCCAAAAGAAATGAGTCTAATATCTTAGGACGAAGGAAGTACTATATTTTATAAAAATAGAAAAAATAGTTAAAGCTAGATGGGCCGGTCAGACCGCTTACACTGGGTACGATTACGAATCCACACTAAGGGTGCGTTTGATTAGACGAGAAGAGTAGGAAAAGGATGGAAAATGCTTACGTGGACCAACTGGCACCTTGTTTGTTTGCATTAGTTGTTTTATACCAGGCCCGTTTCAAAATAAAAGACGGTCCGCTCGAAATTAATGTTACCTACACCAATTCAATTGGTAACAGTAACATATGCAAGTGGTGGTTTAGTGAGAGGGAGATACATTGTTCCACCAGAGAAAACCCCTCTTCTTCACCTTTTACCCTCTTTCTCCATTGATTGGGATTTCCGTCAAAATGGAATAGGATTTTGATTAGGAATTTAACACTAATAAATTATTGATTTTACTTAATATTCATTTTTTGATTTATATAATGATGAAGATAATAGTAGTAAAAAAAGGTTTATCAATAGTATGGGAGAAAATTTTTATGGAGTACTTATTTTTATCAGTATTTCTTAAGAAGATTTGAAGAATTAATCAATCAATATTAAAATTTTATTTCGTAGCGCGTATTCATTTCTTATATTTATAATTTATTAATATTATGTTTATATAAAAGTTAGTACTAACATCTTTATAATTTATATATATTTGTATTAAGAGTGAATTAGCACCAAATAATCATAACTTTTGCACTTCTTGCATCAGTGACCCCTAACAAAAAAAAATAGCGTCAGAGGAGCCTAACAAAATATATAATCACAAATGAGATTTTTTCGGATGATAACATACTCAGGCCTTGAAAGGGCATTTTTGTCAAATAACCTATAAATGATGACGGCACATTGCATGCAACCTGACACAACAACAAATAATAATAATAATAATAATAATAATAATAATAATAATAATAATATTATTATTATTATTATTATTATTATTATTTTTTTTATTTTTTTAATTATTTTTTTATTTTTTTTCGTCGTCTCGTCACATGGCCATCTCTGAGTTAGTGTTCTTCTGTTGATTTTTCTATCATGTAACATATGGATTTCTCGATTTTGACTACTCGATTGGCAACTCGATTTAGGGGTTTATGGTACATCTCAGCAACTCGATTTAGGGAATATTCGGTGTAGTTCACTCTATATTATAATTTTGGAAAAGAGGTGACAGAGAAAAGCTTTTTACATTTAACAATATTCAATACATCACCGAATAATTACATGATTTTTTACAATAAAAAATATCAAAATTATAAAAAGAAATTAAAGTGGAAAAACAAATTTGAGAAACAAGCTCTTGAAAATCAGTGGTTGTATTGTGCCGCAGCGGAAAGCACGATAAAGAAGATGAGGATTACAACGGCGATGAACAACACCACCACCGCGCCGCTAACACGCTGGCAGATGGCTAGCCAATTGACCGTCGACTTGCTGTTGTGCGCTAGGTACACAATCAATACCGCTGCTGCCAATATTTTAAAAACCGGACCGACAAGCGAACCGGTGAAGCTACTGGTTCAAGGTTCAACTGGTCGGATCGGTCCAACCACTGGTCGGACCATTTTACTGTAGCATATATAATTAAATATATATTTTATAAATATATCAAATTTATTATATAATAAAATGTAGTTTTGATCAAATTCATGTATATTTTTATATAATTTAGTGAAAAATAAAATATTATTAAACTTAATTGAAGATAAGTATAATTAAAACTTAAATTTAATTAACATATTTTATTTATAATTAATTATAATAAATTAATCAATTTAGAAAAATAATAGTTAATCATAGAATGAATGAAAATTTATTAATTGATCATAAGAATAATGAAAGTTATTGTTATACCACAACAATTGAAGTGGTGGAGTGGTAATGGAGTTGGACTTATATACATGAGGTCTATGGTTGAATCCCATTTGACACAATTTTTGAAAAAAAGCTGAAATGTCAAAAAACCGGTTCAATCGGTTCCCAGTTTCTGGTCAAACCGGCCGGTTCATCCGGTTTAAAACGGCTCAACCTCTCGACGGCCCAATATGGTGAACCGAACCGGCATGAGCATCGGTTCGCGGCCGGACCGGTCCGACCGGCCGGTCCAAACCGGTTTTTAAAACACTGGCTGCTGCCACAGCCGCCGTGGTAAACGCTGATGAAGCTCGTTTCATGCATGTGTTCCATAATAAAACTGCACCTAAATCTGTGAACTAACGACCTTTTTTGAGCCAGGTGTGTGTGAAAATCGTCATAAACTAGAGATCGCGCAAATCAGGAGGGTGAAGGCAAAAGTCAAGAAAAGGGGGAGAAAAAGGCGGCAACAAGCTGATCAAGTTAATATTTACCGGAGCCAGCAGAGTCTGCATTGGAAAGAAGACGAGAGACCCCACCTAAGGGTGTGAAGGACAACAATGTCATTTTGGGGAGGTGGTACCCTAGGGATCAGAGCCCTACGCCTCCCTATATAAAGGAGCCCAATACACTAAGAAAAGGGAGTTCTCCCATTTTCATTTCCTGCATCGTAGTTTAGGGAGGTTCTCAACAATCTCCTAAGATAAGGTTAGGGTCTTAGCTCTCTTCCAGGGCTGAAACCAGAGCTCATTTCAATTCCTTGTTCTAAATTTCTGCACACACGCACTTGGTTGTTCAATTAGCTGGTAGTTCTCGTTTTGGTGTTCGTCTCTCGCACAATTTCAATTTCCAGTTCTGTATTCCATCCCGAGAAGGGATGATGAAACAATTTCCTGTTTTCATAGTTTAGTTCCTTGTTTTCCTTTCATGTAATCGACTCTTTTATGTTCTGTTTTAGTTTAATCCAAATTTCTATTTTCGTTTCCAACTTTGTGTCCTGTTTTATATTTTCTGTTTTAGATCTGTATTCGTTTTTTGCTTTTATGTTTCGAGTCTTAGCTTAGATTTAGTTTATTTTGTTTTAATTTGGTGTTTTACATTTGAGTCGTCTTCGTATATTTAGATCTAGGAGTTCATGTTTCGTTTCTGCATGAAAATGTCGTAGTTCATGTTTTTACGGGGTCGTAGCTTAGATCTTAGGAATTGATTTAAGTTTTATGTGTTTTTTTATGTTTCGTCTTCTTTAACTTTCCAGATCTATTTCCTGTTTTGTTTTCTATGTTGATTTGTTGAAGAAGATGAAGTTGTTAGAAAGTTTTTACTTTACAATGCTTTTTGCAGGGGACTGTCAGTCTCCGTTTATTCTGTTTTTCTATTTATAGTAATGTCAGTCTAGTTGATCAAGCAGTTTAGTTTAGTTGTTCAGTTCAGTTTATTTTCCAAGTCTAGTAGTTAACTTAACCCACCCCCTAGAAAGTGTGGCAGTAGCCAAGCCCCAAGTCGTGTCATGCAAACAAATGTCCAATGCCTCATCTTTGTGGGATCGATCCATACTTCCCTATACTAGTTAATAGTATTAGTAAGTTATGGTTTTGAAAGCACGCATTTTAACTCCTCGTTTCATCTCACTCGAGTCAGAGTCACTCAACTTGATCAGCCTGAGCTTTTACCAGATCCACTCACTTGCATTTCCGCAGGTAACAGACGGAAATAGGCTAACCTAATCAGGTCAACGATCCAACTTGACCAGTCCACAACGATACAACTTTGAAGAATAGTGACGAGAGGTTGGAAACCTGACCAAACGCAGAAAGCTTTCAAACGCCGCCACCACCTACTTTCAATATATTAAAAAAAATATTGCTATAATTTTCTATTTCAATTTGTGATGACGTTGGAAGCACTCCTAAAATAGAGAAATAATTGAATAGAGAGAGATAAAGATAAATTCGCAAAATCCATGACTGAGCATCATTGGAAACATGACCCTTAAGCCATTATGATTAGACAATGGTGTGCAGGTAAATCCCAGGTTTGTGAATATCAGAGTAGGTGTGCATGTTTCAAGAAGATCAGACAAAAATGCCTTTCAAGCCATTTTGGCATTTTCGTCTGGAAAATGGCTAGGAAAAATCTCATTTGTGATTATGTATTTTGTTTGGCCCCTATAATACTATTTTTTTTATTAGGGGTCATTGGTGCAAGAAGTGCAAAAGTTAAGATTATTTGGTGTACTCTTATATTAATATAAAAATGTACTAATAAATTGAGGATAACTGTGTCATTTGCACACACAACACATGTTTGCAAACCATAAAACCAAAGCATATTTTATTTAATTAGTCCTAACTCTACTCAACAAATCAAACACAACCAAGTAAACTCAAACACTAACAAAAACAACAAGTTTGGCTTACAACCCTATAAATTGAATTAGGACTCTTAGACCATTTCCAATGGTATACTAAAACCTAAAATGGGATATGTATTTAGCTCCAATAGTACTCAAAAACCAATCCTATTTTTGGTTTTTGAGAAAAAAATACCTATCTTTAGGTTTACACTAAACCAATACCTAAAAGTTTTTCAAATTTTGTGAGTAAAAAAAGCATAATATAGAGAATATTCTTTTAAGTTTGAGTTTAGTGTAAATGGTTGGAGTAAAATCAATATTTAGTGTGAGATTTACACTAAAATGAGTTTGAGTTTAGTGGAATGGTTGGAGATGCTCTTACAAGGCAAACAAACGCATCCTAAAGTGCAAATCTACCATCTTCTTGCGAGCTAAATCGGCTATTTTAAACCGATTAATTTAGACATCGAATTCTTAAAATTTTAAACTCTACGTACTTTCAAATCGCCTAAGAACTAATAATTAACAAGTCTTTCACAACCACAAAATTAATTTTATTTTATACTCTCTCCGTCCCACGTTATGTTACTTGAGTCATTTCATTTTCACACTCACTTTTTTAAAAATGATAAATACTCCCTTCGTCTAACGGGAGGCAGAGGCCTTATTAACTTAAATGTATAAAAGTTGTACACTGATATTGGGCTAAGAGTAGTGCTGATTTTGGGCTTATTGGATTTATTTTTCATGAAGACCCATTGTTCCCAACCAAGTTAGGAAGTCGTAGCTCGGCCTAATTTCTGTAGTAGATTTCTTTATTTCGTCTCATTAAATATGAATCATTTGCTTTTCAGCATAGAGTTTTATATAGTGTTGATTTATGAGTTTGTGAAGATAGAATAAAGTACTCCCTTTATTCCAATTAAATTGAGTTACCTTTTTTTTGCACTCGTTCTGAAAAAATCATAATAAATAATTAAAGTGGATATATAATAAAGTAAAAGCGAGAATAATGTAGAGAAGAGTCTTACCTACATTATTCTCATTTTTACTTTATTATATATCCATTTTAATTATTTATTACGATTTTTTCAAAACGAGTGAAAAAATAAGTGACTCAACTTTCTTGAGACAGAGGGAAAAAGAAAAATTGAGATAATATTATTTCAAATTTATAAAATAATTTATTTTTAATGAGACAATTGAAAACATTTCATTTTTAATAGAGAAATAAAATATTATTCAGCTACATAATCGTCGCTATCCAAACTTGAAAAGAAATCGAAAATACCAAAACACGACTTTGCATAAGTAAATGAAAGTTCCATACTTCCATGGCCCATCCTAATTTTGTGTACCAAAACTCCTTCAATTAATTATTATCGGAAAACTGACAGATCATTTATTATATTCTCTTAGAAATTCGATACAAATTTTAATAAAATAATAATTAAGTATTGGGGATGACCAAATAGAAAAATAAAATTACGGATTATATAAAAGCCAAAACACCCCTGCCAATATGCCTATTTTATTCTTTAATTACGAGGGAACATTTTCCTCTCCTCATGTTACGTCAACTAATTTGTTCAGTATCACAAATCACAATTTAAAATCATTTTAATAATATTTTCCTTGTAGCCTTTTTTATGATAAAATAGACAATAGGAGAGAAGAGGCAAAACCATATCGATTGATGGTATTCAATGAATATGAAGACCGACAGGCTAGCCTTATATGGTTTTAATTTCAGCACACAATTTTAACAGGCACACATTTTTCTTTGCTTAAATCGTTGTGGTATAGTTGACATTTTCTGAACCGACACACACATTAATTCCTTATTCAAAATAAATTAATTTTCTCTCACTTCAATGACCTCAATCTTTATTAATCACACATGAAAAATAACACTCAATAAAAAAGCAAGCAATAAATAGGAGTTCACTGAACAAAGCACAAATCAATCAAAAGCAATCTAACAAAAGAAACCACATAAATAAATAACAATCCACAATAAGACTACACTCCAAATAAACACTAGCAAAGTTACATCAAATGAAAACTCTCCGGGATCAAGAAAAACAAGACCAAAAAGCAAGAGGAAGGGGGTAGCACAAGATCACCAAAAAAATTCTTATTCCTAACTTTATCAAAATTTCGGAATGGAATGTTTGCATGATATAATGCATATATGTTTAGTTATATATGCGTTAGAGAGAGTTCAAATAAAACAATACTCCCTCCATCCCATTCTAAGTGGAGCATTTCTAATTCGACATGAGATATTATATCGTGTTGTTTTGTATGTAAAGTAAATAGAATAAAGTAAGAGAGAGAAAAATAGAGCAGATGGTGTTTTTATATTTAAAAATGTCTCATTTAGACTTTGACATTCTAAAAATAAAAATGTTACTTAGAGTGGGACGGAAGAAGTATCCTTTTTTGACAATCGATTATGAATATTAAAGGTGGATTTATCTTCTCAGACCAAAAGTAGTGAACCAAATTAAAAGCAAAAAAATAGTTGTACTCCCTTCATGAGGTGAACTATGGATTTTACACCTTATCAGTGCAATGTTATAAAAAATTAATATTCCATTCATTATTCAAGAATTGCTTCATTTAGAATTGTTGCCAGTTTTGAGAAATACGAAGGAATGTGGGAGTCTATGTTAGTGGGTTAGCAACCTCAATGCTTGATCATTTAAATTGAATACTGGTGTCTCTTTAAAGTTTAAAGAATGGGTAGGATTATGTTTCTGGGGTAGTTTGATTAGAGACGTTGCGGGATTATGTAGGTATGACTTTGTTGTTAATATAAGAGTTTGTTCTGTTTTGACCGTAGAGATTTGGTGTTTGTTTCATGGCCTATAATTTACCAAATCTCTAGGTATTCATAAATTGGTGGTGGAAAGTGACAGTTTTGTTGGAGTGACCTTGATTTTAGGACAGTTTGAAACTTCTATCAATTGTTGTTCTACAGTAAAAAATGATATGTGAGTTACTTCAGGATTTTGATTTTGTGGTCCTGCAACATGTGCATCAAGAATGAACTTTGTTGCTGATTTTTCAACCCAAAAGATTGTGTATCCAACGACTGAGGATTTTGAGAATTCTCTGAGTCCTAAACATTATGATCTAGCGGATTCTCTGGATCTGAAAAACTTGACCAACACTTTAAGCACACACATCGATATTTATGGACTTTCAATATTCTATTATGTCTTTCACTATAATATAATATATAATCCAACCTATTTAATACAGTACTATTAATAAAAAAAAAATTTCATTAATTAAAACGTTTATGAGTAAGTAAATATATTACGGAAAATGGAAAAGTAATTAAAATATTCTTTTGTTTGTTAGATCAATTTAGTCAACTCCCGAAGTGTTATGAAATATAATCAATTGTTTGGGATTTAGTAACTCTAACCCATAACATAATATAGATGTTTATTATTCCCAGTGAATAAAGATACATTAACAAAGATTGTATATACAATATACCCCTATATTTTAAACCGGTTTCTTTATCAACTAATATATCTTCACTAAACTACCCTTTTATTGTATTTGTAAAGTCAACTCACTACCAAATTACATGAATTACATAAGATATGAAATTATATACTACAATCAATGCAATGATATATATGCTTCCATTTGTTTAGTCAAATTTCAAATATAGATGAACCTTTTATATTTCAAATTATACAATATAAATGAAATTATATACAATCACTGCAATTATACACACAACTCGTAAGAGTACATGCATATATACTTAATTTATTCGTGATATCATCAAACGAAATAATCAGTCATTCACAACTAATTATTTTATTATTAAATAACTTTTAAATTTCTAAATTAAAAAAATAACTAGATGTATATATACTTAATTTCTTAATGGCATCATCAAATGAAATAATCACAGTCATCCGCATCCACCGAATTTATTATTAAATAATTTTTAAAATTCTAAGTTAAAAACCAGCTCACGCAAATATAATTGATTTTTTCATTTTATCATCCGAAAAAATCATATTAGCATTTCACATCTAAATATTTTATTAAATAATGACTTTTAAATTTATAAAATAAAAAAATACTATATGTGTGTATACTTAATTTCTTTGTATTATCATCAAACGAAGTAATCACAGTCATTTACATCCAGTTATTTTATTATCGAATACTAAATTTTAAAATTTTAAGTTATAAAAATGTCTACATACATATATACTTAATTTCCTCGTGTTATCATCCAAAGAAATAGTATTAGTATTTCACATCCAAAATTATCAAATAAATTTTTAACTTTTAATTATAAAAATGACTATAGCATATATAACTAATTTATTCGTGTTATCATCCAAAGAAATCATATTAGTATTTCACATCTAATGATTTTATTATTGAATAATAATTTAATTTATAATTTAAAAAATGAGTATATAATATATACTTAATTTCTATCATCAAACGAAATAATCATTTACTTCTAACTATTTTATTACTAAATAATTCTTAAAATTTTAAGTTATAAAAACGACTACGTGCATATATACTCAATTTCTTCATGTTATCCTCTAAAGAAATCGTATTATTATTTCACATCTAATTATTTTATTAAAATAACTTCTAAATTTCTTAATTAAAAAAATGACTACATGCATATATACTAGTCATTCACATTCAAATAGATTTTATTAAATAATTCTTAAATTCTAAGTTATTAAAATGACTACATGCATGTATACTTAATTTTGTCATGTTATCATCCAAAGAAATCGTATTAGTATTTCACATCCAATGATTTTATTATCAAATAATTTTTAAAATTCTAATTTATAAAAAATGACCATAGCATATGTATCTTCGTGTTAGGTGAGTTAAGTAAAGAGAGAGTAAAGTGGAAAAAGAAAAAGGTAGAGAGATGAAGATAGAAAAAAGTAAAAGAGAGTAAAGTAGGTGTGGAAAAATGTATTGACTTTTACTAAAAATGGAAATGACTCTATTACTATGAAACATATCAAAATGATAAAATGACTCTATTACTATGGAACGGAGGGAGTACTATATAAAAAATGACTATATCATGTATACATAATTTCATAGTGCTACAAGCTAAATAACCATAGTCATTCACATCCAATTATTTTATTATTAAATCATTCTTAAATTCTAAGTTATAAACATGACTACATGCATATATACTTAATTTCGGCATGTTATCATCCAAAGAACTCGTATTAGTATTTCACATCCAATGCTTTTACACTACAAAAAT
>NC_062965.1:11241403-11269914 GCF_023119035.1 Salvia hispanica | reverse complement strand
GAAAATCATCTTTTCTCAAAATGAAGCAGTGATTGTTTTAAAGTGTTGTCATGCCATAAATTGTTTGTTTTGAGGCCTATCTGTTGGGGTTGTAGCCCGTGGGTTTTGGCGATGCCAGCCCGAGTTTAAAGAATTCGGTTCCCAATAGGACCGCAAATCCTGTTCGGAATAATGTGCACGAGAGCCGTGAGCCATCAGCTGTTGGCCGGCGATGTGTCCGCTGAAGGTGGCCACCTTCACGGTACACGATTATCAGATAAGGCGAGGATCCAAAAGAACTTAGACTGCAGTCGGACTTTTAAGATCACAAGAGAATTTAGTATGCTCGGGCCTTTTAAGAAAAACCCCGTGCGATACTGTGGATGGATGACAACTATATATTGTATGTTTTGTTTTCGGCATGTGTCCACTGAGTACTCCTGTACTCAGCCCTGCATGTATTTATAAATGTGCAGGTTGAACGTCAAGAGGTTGGAGAAATGATCGGAGTCGATACTACTAAATAATCAAGTGGATCTTTCACGATTCGTGTCTTCATACACGAAGTCGTCTAGTATGGACTTATTCCGCTGCTCTTTTGTGAAGTGAGACATCTTAGAATCTCACCTTCGAACTCTGATTTATTGATGTAATATTCATTCTAGATCTAAGACCATGAAATGGTACATTTGGCTTCTATTCTATGAAGTGTTCGACTTGGCCTTCGAGTATATTCACAAGTTCTTTCCCCCTTCTTTCCCCGCTTCTTTAATCCCCCATTAGTCGCGATTTACCCGCTTTCGCTATCCTTAGCAAAATGCGGTCGTGACAGTGTTGCACCATAAACTTCTGCTGAAATGAGAACCCCCTCCGATTTCCCCCAAGTGTGTGAGTGTGTAGAGAAAAATGGAAAACTAAGCTAGGAGCTGAAAGTGATCCCCTCGTTCATGTTGATTGCGTGTTCCTTTTTATAATGGATAGAGCTTCTAGGTTTTTCTTGTAGTGCCCATTTTGCCCTTCGATTCAATGTTTTTTTGTCTAGCGCTCTTCCTTATTCAGCTTATTTCCCTTGCCGGCTTCCTCCACCAGGTGATCTCTGTCTTCTTCCTGGGGTTGGCAATTTTCTCTACGCACCTGGCTCAAAAAGATTTGTTAGACCCGGGAAATCACAGAATTTATCTCTATAACCAATGCATGAAATTAGCCTTATCAGCTATGAAAGCAAATATGTTGGAGAAGTCAAACTTGTCTGGATTGGTGTTTAATTGGGATTACAAGAGAAGTGCTGAAATAAATGATCATGAGAGTGTATTGGAAGGCCTCAAACCTCATACAAATTTGAAAATGTTGGAGATTTCTGGATATGAAGGCAAAGGTTTCCAAGATGGTGTGAGAAGATGACCGTATGGGATGTGCTTCAAGGCTCTTGGGTACCACTTGACAATAAAACTTCTCATGTGCTCAGAATGTGGGGAAATCCCAACGCTGGAGCACTTGCCTAATCTAAAATCTCTGTATTTGGTGGGATTAAAGAAGGTGAGGTTTATAAACTCTTCCTTCAATAATTTAGGTCTCTGATATTAGATGGATTTGACATGAAGTGTCTGCCAAAATAACTATTCTATAACAATCAGAATCTCTCAACATTAACATTAAGGATTGAGATGTGCCCTGCATTGAGTGAATTACCAGATAGTTTGGACACCCTCAATTTTTTGGAGGAGTTGACTCTGAAAGACTGTAAAATATAGGGATAGAAGAATTGCCCCAGTGGTTGGGGAACCTCTCATCTCTAAGGATCTTAAGACTTCATTGTTGTTACAGGTTGAGGTGTCTGCCCTCTGTGGCTGCGCGCCTCACTAAATTAGAATCGATAGAAACTATTGGTTGCCTGGAAACTACAGATTGATTCGGAGTGGCACAGCCTACCCAATCTGGAAATCAGTGGTTACGATGATCGATGATGATGATGATGGCCTCTCCATTTCCATGATGTAATTTCCCATGCTGTATAATTTATTGAAGCAATGGGATGGCTCTCTATTTGCCAAGTTGCAACTCTATATCTTAAGAAAAAAGTTTTCCATCTATAACCCTCTGGTTTTGTACATGTTTTAGATGTTTTTGAACTTAAAAATGTGCTATTTTTCCTTCCTAGGTAGATGGCAGAGCTGAAAATGGAGTCCGAATGTATTCGGAAACGGAAAGCAACGTCAAGAGACATTCCACGTTGACTCCACACGCACGCGTCGGACGTCGTGCTCTGTCCAAAACATCTTCATGAAATTCAGATTTAAATAATGAAAAGAGGTGGTTTTTGGCATTCCATACTCCACGAAATCCAGAGAAAACGCCCAAGAATAAAAAGGAGAAGAAGATCAAGCATCCAAGCTCCATCATTTTAGAGAAAAACAACAACCAACAACATGAATCTTACAGTTTGGTGTAATTTATCAGCATTAATTAGTATGTTGAATTGATAGAATAATTTATTGGAATTCTGTATTTAATCTATTGCTTTAGTGTTCATACGTAAATTGGATTGCTTGTATGTACACTATTTCATTATGCAGTATAGTACATATTTGCCTCTTTTTAATACTACCACTTTAACATGAAAATTGGATAAATGTATAGATGAGGAACTTGCATATATTATCATGTTTAATTAGAGATAATTTCATAAGTGAACTTAAAGATACTTTTGAAGTTAAATTATTCTTAGTTGTCAATATTGAGAAATTAGTCTAACTTTTACAGTTCTTCGCAAGATTCTTAGTCTAGTGAGTAGAGATTATTCAATACGTGAAGCTCCATAGAAACTGTTACTTTCGCATTTCAGAATGTTACAACACTCATAAATTTCTCACTGTCTTTAATGAATTTCATCATCAGAATTTGCACCTTATTCAATCAAATGAATACTTTTTTGCGGACGCAGGATTTTGATACCGAGGGTCCAAATTAATGTTAACAATTGTTTCATATTTTTAGTATTAACGATGGTAGAAACAATTCCGGCACTGCAAGAGAGATGAAATAAAAAGATAATAATTTGAGAAGTATCAATATAAATTAAAAGTATATACTTTGACCGTGCTAACATCCAAGTAATGTCTAAGTAATTAGAGAATATAGTTTTTAAAATAAAGAGCATAACTTTATTGTTAAAGTTACTAGTATTATGTAAGAGTCCCATTATATGCAAATCCACTCTTTGTTGTCGAACCGTAGAATTAGACTAAATTAGGGTTTTTATTTAGTTTTTTATGGATAAGATGCGCAAATGTAAAAATTATTTTCGCTTTCATCACGAACCTATTTGACTTCAGCTTAGGGCAAATAAGTCATAAAATATTACGAGGATTTAACTTCATTCCATAATATATTACTTCATTCCAGTAGGTTTTTACTTCATTCAAATAGGATTATTTCTTTATTCCAGTACATACATGTTGTTTCGTGGACGGAGACGCCAAGACCATCCCGTCGATGCTATGATAGTCCCAAAGTTCCAGCTATGACAACAAAATGAAGTGATAGCCTAATTGAATGGTGTAATAAGCACAGTGAATGATGTATAAACTATTTGAATGGAGTATACGTAGAAACATTTGAAGTCCCAATGAAGTAATAACATTTTTGAAAGAAGTATAATAAACCTAGTTGAATGAATTGTACTTATTCAAGTGAATAAAATAAAAATCCAGTTCAATGAATTCGAATGAAGCATGTGTTGAATTATTTCAAAACCTACTGAAAGATAGTAAAAACATAGGTAGTTTCAAGGTATTATGTAATAATAAACCTGCTTGAATACAGTAAATTGGCTTTGTAATGAAGACCAGAATAATTTACACATCAGCGAATTTCATAAAAAAAAAACTAGATCTAATAGCCCTAATTTGGTCTCTAGTTCGGTCTTTAAAATTGGTTCGACATTGATCACAACTCTAGTAATATATATATATACATATTTAAAAGGCTAAAGAATTAATTTTTATTCTTAAATTATAAAAAGCATTATTTATGATTTTGAAATAATGATATTTATATAAATAAGAATATAAACGAATATTACGAAATTGTACTGTAAGAAAAAAAAAATAATTGAATTAGTTACTAGCTATTGAATTAATATTGAGAACACATCATGCAATAAATTAATTACTAACAAAATAAATAAGTTATGAGAAAATCCAAAAATCAATTAACTACTAAATAATGAATTAATTACTACTAGAAATGTGAAAATCCACTCAAATATTAAGATTGCAAAACGCAAGCAATGGGAATTACACCCGGTATCCTAAGGTCACTAGATGCATATTCCGCTCCTGAGGCGACGAGGAGGAAAAAGAGGATGACGCATAAGGAAAAGGCACTAGCCGTCCCACTCCCATCCAACGATCCAAACAACGAGTACGCCGTGGGGCGTACAGACTACACCATGGAGGAGTACATGAAGGTGGTTGAGTATTGGGTCGATATATCGGAGGATTCGATATACGCCAACCAGCAGACTTCGGCCAGGACGTGGGATCGCATTGAGGCCAGATACAACTCGGTGAAGCCGAGTTGGGCGTGCAAGCGGAATAAGGAGCAGCTCCACAATTGTTTGGATCGGATCAAGCTACATGCCAACAACTTCAGGGATAACTACACGAAGTTGAGGGACGGAAGGGGCAGCAGTGAGGGCATGGAGGATGTCATCTAGAAAGCAATGGCCGAGTACCTATCGAAGTACGGGCAGTTCAAGTTCTAAAATATTTGGCTGATCTTGAAGGAAAAGCCGAAGTTTGACGGAGGATACCGGCCACGTCCTCAGCGCCGAAGCGAACAAAGAACACCGCCAGTGGCGGTTACACGAGCAGCGGCGGCCCGTCGCCTATGGACCTCCATGCTGAGCCGGAAGGGAGTTCCGGCACGCCTACATCTACTTTTAGGCTTCCGTTGGCAACAAGACTGCCAGAGCCCAGGCCAAAGAGAAGGCAGCCGCGTCTGGATCGGTCGCGGGGGAACTGCTCCGTCTACTCAGCTTATGGCCTCAACGATCCTGGAGTTTGGTGGATTTCGCGAGAGTTACGAGTATAGGTTTATACTTGACGCGACCAAGCCTTCTGAATACCACCGATCTGACCGCCCGGCGGATGCTTGAGAAGATGATCAAGAATTTGAGCGAGAGTTAGATTTAGAAACTAGTTTAGGTTTTTTAAAATTTAGCAATGTAAGTAGTTTTTTTTTAAAAAAAAAATTAAGTATAATGTAATTTTTTATTTAAGTTACGTAGGTGTTTTTTTTAAATTTGTGGTGTTTATATAATATACTTTGGTATTTTAATAACTGAAAACAAAAATAAAAAACAATAACATTAAAAATTAAATGAAAAATAGATTTTAATTGATAGGGTGGAACACTAGGGCTGAACCACTATAGAAGGAAAGGCTGGACTAAGAAATGCTAATGTGACGACTATCATCCTACCATTGTGGATGCTCTCACAAAATTATCCGACAAAAGATGTCATATTTTCATTTTTAGAAAAATTATCTCTCACATTAATATAAATATATTATTTTCTCTTTCAACTTAACACACAAGGGTCCTATTCTAATGCTTATAGCACCCTAATCCAAAATCAAGACTAAATCTCCACCCTTGGATTTTAAAATGAGTGGGTGAGATTAAAGCTCACAAATCTCAATAAATAGTAGACAAAATATCAATAAAAGGGTAATATCGTCATTATGTTATCATATGATAATTTTCGTGGGTGTTTTTTTATATCAACATTGTGTATTACAAATATCAACAATATGACATTAGAATATCAACACAAGGACAAGAAAATATCTAACACATTTTTATTGAGATTGAACATGCATAATATTAAGATTTTGTCTACAATATATTGAGATTTTTTGTTGCATTTGTTGATAAAAGCTGATTATCAACATGTACGAAAATTGAAATATAATTTATCAAATTTCATCACCCGAACATCGTCGGAACATATGCAATTGAGATCTCGTTGGAATCCTTATTAAATTATCTTTAATTTGATATATTTTTTGCTAAAAAATAATTTAAATTGAGAGAGTTAAGTAAATTTAAAGATTTTAGATGATTTTAAGGAGAGAGAAAGTAGTTAGTTATAATTACTACATATGGGATTTGACATTAATACCCTTTTAATTTAATTAATAATATTTAAATTTAAAATATATAACACTTGACATTATATCAACCACAAGATCTTCTAATCTAATGGTTAAAAATTGGTCTCAATTTTGGATTGCTAATTACTACCTCTGTCCCTGAAAATTTGATACATATTACCATTTCGGTCCGTCCCGAAAATTTGATACATATTACCATTTCGGTCCGTCCCTGAAAATTTGATACACTTCACTTTTACCATTTTTGGTAGTGGGCCCCATATTCCACTAACTCATTCCTACTCACATTTTATTATAAAACTAATACTTTAAAAGTAGGACCCACATCCCACCAACTTTTTCAACTCACTTTCCATTACATTTCTTAAAACCCGTGTCGGGTCAAAGTGTAGCAAATTTTGGGAGACGGAGGTAGTAGTTAGCAATTGATCACCTTCCTAATACACAAAATAACATCTTCTGAAATCTTTTACTTATCATTTTCCAAGTATGTCATCTATTATGCGACGGAGAGAGTAATATAGAGTACTCCATATGATATATAATTTGTTATCGAGAAATGATACTCCCTCTGTCCCATAGAAATAGATCATTTTTTTTTCGTCCATCCCATAGAAATAGTCCATATCCATTTATAATAACTTTTTCTTCTTCACTTTTACTTAATCATTTATGATCTCACTATCCACTACACAATTTCAAATATTTTTTTCTCTTTCTTATACTTTTTCAATTACGCATTAAAACTCGTGTTAATTCTAAATGACCTATTTTTATAAGACGAAGGAAGTAATAAATATACTACTTATTTTCTACATTATTCTCTCTTTTACTTTACTTTCTATCAACTTTACTTTATCTTACTTTACCTCTATTTTAACTATACATTATTATTTTTCCAAAACGATCGCCGAAAAGAAATCGATCACATATAGTGACCAAAGTAAGTATACAATTTAAATATTTTTAAAATTTTTGAGATTTTGTAAGATTGACATCTATCATTGATATTAAAGATCCAAAAAATTAACAACATGGTAACTTAACGTATCAAATTCATAATATTCCACTACAATATTAATAAAATAAATTCACATCAGCGTCGACTATTCCATACTTAGAAAAAGTTGATTCCATAATTTACCTATATGTATACAAGATAGATCTAATAAATCCGTCGCATAAAATAATCTAATCCTCTACCCTAACCTTAATTTTGATATAAAAATATATTTTAATTTGTTCTATTTTTCGTATTCATATCTCATTTATTTATTAAACAAAATCGCAACAGAAACAGAATTTTACCCAACTTTTATCGTTACTATTTTCCATCTAATAAACAGACCAATATACTCCATTATACTCTTGATTTCATTTCCACAGAAAGCTCAAAAAACCCTAGCAAAATATTATTGAACGGAAACTATATATATGCTACAAATTGAGCTCAACGGCTCCATCCAATCCATTCATCAATTAAAAAAAAAAGAAAATAAAAATAAATCAATCACCACAATAGAGATTTCTTTCCACTTGAACGCATCATCAGCTTATTCCAAAACCCTCCTTTCTTCTTTTTCTTCTTATTAACATTAACATTAACATTAACGCTCACGCCGCCGTCTCTCGCCGCCGCATAACTCACCATCGACCTACTCTTCTTCAATCCGGCCCCGCCGCCTCCAAACGCCACGTAAACCGAATCCATCACATCCGACGCCACCCTCATGTGCCGCCGCTGGCTGCGCCCCCTCCCCGGCGAAGATCCGGCGGAGGAAGAGGCGTAGCAATAAGCCGGAGAAGCCGAAGACGGAATAAAGCCGTCGTAATTGGTGGAAATTTGACCGATGATTCTAGAAAGCCTCTCTCTCAGACAAGAGGGGCAGATTCCTGGCTGTGGAATTTCGTCTGGATGATTTGCGCAGATGATTTCGGCTTCGGACCAACCCATCTTGATTGATTGAAAATTGAAATTGTGTGTGGTTGTGGAAATATTGGGGAATTGTGTGTGTGTATATATATATATTTCAATCAATAGGTGGAGACAGCGCACGTGCGGGTTTTTGGTCGTGTGCTTTGAATTTTGAGGTTGAATAATGTGAAACGAGTTAATTTCGAGGAATTTGTTTTCGGACAAACGTAGAGGGTCGACGCGACCGACTTTCTATGTTTTAAAGCGTCATTCATTTTCACAATAAATGCAGATGTACAATTTAATACCCAATTCTAAAATATTTAATATTATTTTCTATTTCATTAATTTGGACACCGGTTAAAAATGGTAAATTTTGACGCTTAAAGTTTGATTAAATTTTAATTAATCTAATAAATTTAAAATTGGCCAAATATATCATGCAAAATATTTTATCATGCTATGTTTTTTTTTTTAATTTATCAATGTAACATAACATATGTAAAAACTAAAGACATGATTGATTAAGTGTATTAAACGACCTTACTTGAGTAGCTGAACATTTTTTTTGCGTAAATTTTCGTTTGCCAAAGCATACATAATTTCTCGAGAATCATAAACTATGAGACAAAATTGAGAAAAGTATTAAAATTATGAAATAAATGGTCATTAAAGATGCAATTTGACCGGGATTTGACCAAATTTCATGGTATTGTTTTGGTGATTCAATAAATAAATAAAAAATTATTTAAATTGAGCGTGTTCATAGGGTTGTGGTGGCCGGTTTGGTGTATCGTGAGCTTTTATTTCAGCATTTATTGGTTAAACATTGAAATCTTTAATTCTGTGTTACGATCTTAATTAGTTAGTAAAATAATTATGTTAATTTAATGTGGACTTATATTTTATTCCATACAATATAATATAATTCCAAACACGGACTGAAATACGCGGTGTGCGTGTGTGGGGGGACAGGGTTGGGGGTGGAGGGGTGGGAGGGACCGACGGGGGTTGACGACGCTTGTTGTACAAACATTACAATATAAATATTACTCCACTTATAAGTTAGTATAAATTAAGTTCATTCCCCCCTTTTAAAATAATTAATTGTAAAGTTATGTTTATTAGTACCATTTTAATTGAATTTAACAGGTGAGCACGATTCTTGATTCTGGCATCATATATTTGCATTATTATTTTAAAGATTTTTGTTGAATCCGCCACAAGAAAATATTGGAATGTTGAGAGTATTCAAAGTCAAAATACTAGTAGAAAATTGTATTTTTCTTATGTAAGACAATATTATAGCACATGAGTCAGTGGGAGATCGTGACCGTATTTTCTAATAGAATCTAACCAAAATCTATCCCTTCAATATTCTTCAGAATATATATATTCTAATATTTAATTAATATACTTCAATTTAGTGGAATATAATTATTAGTAATAAATTAATATAATTAATATATTATTTTTTTAGAATTTTTCACTATATACTTCATCTATTCCAAAAAATATATATATAAATTTTTTGAAATGCACTATTAGTAAAGTAAAAGAGTAATAAAAAGAAAAATAATTGAACTAGTAATGTTAGTGCAGAACGGGGCAACCTCATTTGAGAGAAATGATTTATCGAAAATAGAAGTGTGCTATTTTTTATGGGGTGGACGAAAATGAAAAGAGTTTCTATTATGGATAGAGGGAGTAAGAATTTTAGTTACGTAATCTTCAGTTTATTAAAAAAGTAATTTAATTGTATTTTTAAAATAAAGAAATAAATTAGTGAGATATATTTCAATAGTTAAAAGAAAAAAAGGATGTGGATAGTAGGTGTTATTTTTGAATAAGAAATGAGATAAAAAAAAGAAAATTTTAAAAAAGTTATGTGTGAGTGGTTTGTGATTTATAAATTGTAAGTAATGAAAATGAAAGAATACCAAGGGCAGTATGGAGTTTGTATTCCGTAACTTAATGCATAGATGGATATTGTTATTATATATGCACGTGCGACCAACACCTAACTCGATTTAATGAATTTACTAGGTCCGTTGAAATGAACTTTATGCATGAAGCTTCTCATCATTTTCCAAGCTTATTTTATTTGGCCATGCACAATTTTAATTATTTATTTAGCAACACTTGATTGCGAAATTCGATCAGTAATGTACATAGTCAGGCTAATATAGTAAAATCCAATAGATTAATATAATATATCATAATAAATTTAGGTAGGTGCAATTAATTCGTAGTGATGTTAACTCCTATAATTAAGTTACAAGGCATTTTCTTCTTTCCCAAAGAATGATAAATATGTTTCGAGAAATTGTAGGTTAATGATGTTGGAGTTCGACTTATTGTACTGAAAATTGAGAAAAGATTATTAGATCTTATGTAAATGACAAAAGATGATTAGGTCTATGAAAATGACCAAAGATTTATATAGAGATATATTGATTTGTTGGGCTTCCTGATTGAATTTGTATTAAGTATTATTTACTTATGTAAGTTATGACTAACGTAATTACAAATAAAATAATTTATTTTAGAATAAGTGGTTCGATGAATTCTGACCATGCATGTATATTAATTATTTTATTCCATCATATTGAGGGCTGTGATAAACATATCGCGAATATCCTCCTCGTTTTCGGCCATAAATTCTATGGCTCGTAGCTCTATGAGTTTCAAGAGAGACTATAATTATAACACATATACTTAATAGTATAAAGTTTGTAATATTTTTAAATAATTTTAAAGTTCATAAAAAAATAAAATTGACCAAATGTATAAAGTTTTGGAGACCAATATCTCAAAAAAATATCATTTGTAAAACGAAGATTTTTTAATAAAAATATACTCCCTCCGTACCTGAAAGTGTCTCATTTTTCTATTTCTGTCTATCCCATAAAGTTTGTCTCATTTCACTTTTTACCATTTTGGATAATGAACCATATATTCCACTAACTCATTTATACTCACATTTTATTATAAAACTAATATATAAAAGTAGGAGTGTGACTCACATTCTATTAAGAGTATTTTTTTCAACTCACTTTTCATTACATTTTTTAAAATCTGAGCTGGATTAAAGTGGGCCAATTGGAGAGAGTACTATATAACTACACCGTTATTATATCCGGTTAAAATTGCGTTACGTCTGGAAATAATGAAATAGTACATTCCACTTTACTTTACATTTAAATGAATGATTAGTGCATTGCTATGTAAAATAATGAGAAAATTAAAAGTTTCTTCTTTAGGGGGAAATTAAAAGCTTTTCACATATTATACTCCATAAATCTAAGGAAGACAGCCTTTTGACTTTTGCTTTTGTTTTCGGAAATTTTGAATAGATAACTATTTCTATCCTCGTACGGAATTATGAACTTTGTAGTTTTAGAACAAGAATTCTCTAGAGACTCATTCTCTATTAATAATGTATTAATAACTTTTTTTTACTATATTTTTTTTACTTCACCAATTGCAAAACTAAAATTAGTATCATTTCAAAAGTTTATATTTTTAAGGGATAAATGTAACTTACAAGTATTTTAGAAATTGTAGTGGAATAATACGACGGGGATGTAATCAATTGCTAACTAATTATCAATCCCAAATTGAGACCAATTTTCAATCATTAGATTAGAAGATCTTGTGGTTAATATAATACCACGTGTAATATATTTTAAATTTAAATAATTATTAATTAAATTAAAAGGGTATTAATGTCAAATCCTAGATGTAGTAATTATAACTAACTACTTTCTCTCTCCTCAAAATCATCTCAAATTTTTAAATTTACGTAACTCTCTCAATTTAAATTATTTTTTCGCAAAAAATATATCATTAAAGATAATTTAATAAGGATTCCAACGAGATCTCAATTGCATATGTTCCGACGATGTTCGGGTGATGAAATTTGATAAATCATATTTCAATTTTCGTACATGTTGATAAGCAGCTATTTTCAACAAATGCAACCAAAAATCTCAATATATTGTAGGCAAAATCTCAATATTATGCATGTCCAATCTCAATAAAAATGTGTTGATATTTTCTTGTCCTTGTGTTGATATTCTAATGTCATATTGTTGATATTTGTAATACACAATGTTGATATAAAAAAACACTCACGAAAATTATCATATGATAACATAATGACGATATTACCCTTTTGTTGATATTTTGTCTACTATTTTTAAGATTTTGTGAGCTTTAATCTCATCCACTCATTTTAAAATTTAAGGGTGGAGATTTAGTCTTGATTTTGGATTAAGGTGCTAAAAGCACTATAATAGGACCATAATATGACGAGTTATTATTTAAGACTCAGATTATGCAATAAGATTATTACTCTTTTCGTTGCATAAACGTATTATATTTTGACTAAAAAAAAGAGTCTTTGATTGATGGTGTACACGTGTAGTTTTTGTTTCTTTCGTTTTTTATTTTTACGCTTGTGCTACATTTGGTAGCCCATTTATATATATGGGCTGCTATTTCACGACTATAGATTTGCGAATTTGCCAATTTATTTTAATATATTGGGTCAGGCCTTCGGCGGTTGGATTGTGTTATAGTAGTACTACAAAACTATCTATACACATTTCCAGAACAAATTGTTGTCTGTAACTTACGTGATTTTTGTGGATTATTGAAAACAATCGAATTGGGTAACATTACGATCTCATAATAATTTAATCACTTTGTTATGCAATAATCAATAGCCAAAATTTGTACGATAGGATATGTCTAACTCTGTGTTACCTCTCTCTCACATTTTCATCTCAATAACAACGAATTTTACTCTTGTTTCATAAGTAAATCCTCAACCAACATAAACCGACTACATAACAAATTTCTATAATAAGTAGGAGTATTTTTATCATAGGGTTATTTGTCTCTAAATTATTAAATTTTCTCTAAATTTCTGATTTTGCATATCAGTTTTAAAATCTATTTATATACCAAAATTTAATTTGTTCTGATTTGGAAAAACTAATTTCTACATTTCAATATTAACATATCTAGATAACTTACTTGTATACCTTTATTAGATGAAAACCAAAATACCATCATATTTTAGACAGTGAGACAACATAGTATTACACTAAATTAAATAAAATTAGTATTTATATTAACCTTAGAGTCAAACTTTTGATTGGTTATAAAAATTGGATTGGCTACGATATCATAAGAAATTAATAGTTTGATAGTAATTTATAAACAAATTTTAAAGCTGATATACACCCTATGTCCGTGAATATGAGTTCCGTTTTTTTTTATTTTAGTCCGTCTTTGAATAGGAGTCCCGGTTCACTTTTACCATAAATGGTAATAGGTCTCACATTCCACTAAGAGCATTTCCAGTGCACGGATGTCCCATTCGGACATCCACTAGGACTTCCCAAAAACATCTCCTGCCACGTCACTAGGACTTCCCCTGCACAATCCGTCCTTCCCATGCGGACTTCCCGCAATAAAAAAATTCACAAATTCACAAATAAAGCAATTTACGTTTATGGAAATAAAATTTCGACACGAATACAAACGGAAAAAATTAACAACTTCATTAAAAAAAAACATACATGATTCGGAAAGTAAGTCTTGCTAAAGTCGAACATGGGCATCTGTTCGCCGCATGTCGGTTAAATGCGCGCATCCGCTCGACCTCTCCATGAGGTACCCCCATATTCACATTCGCGGTGGCCACGCTGTGGCTTGGACCGGCACCCATATCATCTTCATTGGTCCACTGAGTCAGTTCCGCAGCTTCATTTTCAACAATCATTTTGTGCATTATGATACATGCGTACATGACATCGCCGATGTTGGGAATATACCACTGCCGTGAAGGACCCTTCACTACCGCCCATCGACTTTGGAGCACACCAAATGTCCGCTCCACATCCTTGCGCGCTGCCTCCTGATGGCTCGCAAAGTATGTCTTATTTTATCCGAGCGGATGCTTGATCGTCTTCACAAAGATGGGCCAGTTTGGGAATATCCCATCCACCAAATAGTATCCCATATTGTGCCGGTTGCCCTTGGCGACGAATTCGATGGCGGGACCAACGTCATTGCACTGATCGTTGAACATGGGCGACGACTGGAAAACGTTGATGTCGTTGTTCGACCTGGCGACTCCAAAATAAGCATGTCATATCCACAGCCGGTAGTCAGCTACAGCTTCAAGGATCATCGTGGGATGCTTGGCTTTGAAGCCGGTAGTGTACATCCCCTTCAAGGCGGCGGGGCAGTTCTTCCACTCCCAATGCATACAATCTATGCTGCCCAACATCCCAGGGAACCCGTGCACCAACCCATGCATATCTATCAGCCTCTGGCAGTCTTCGGGGCTCGGACGCCGAAGATACCGCTCCCCGAATATCGCTCTAACGCCCGCGCAAAAATTCTGCAGACACTCGACGACTGTCGACTTGCAAATGTGAAGGTACTCATCAAACATGTCGGCCGCGCCTCCGTACGCCAATTGCCTGATTGCGACAGTGCACTTCTGTAAGGGCGTGAGACCGGGTTTGCCAACCGCATCCTCCCTGATCCTGAAATACATGTATCTTCTCTCTAAAGCACCCACGATATGCATAAACAGCGGACGATGCATCCTAAAACGTCGCCGGAATAAGGCATCCCCAAAACGCGGCTGCGGAGCGAAGTAGTCCCTGATACAACCGAATATGTGCAGCAATGCGGTCACGCCTGGATATCCGAGGACGTCGGGTGTCCTCACGGGACGTCCGTGTCCGACTTATTTTGTTCCAATGGCGGACGTCCCGGTCACCCGTCGCAGAAGTCCGACCGGATGTCTGCCACTGGAGATGCTCTAACTCATTCCACTCACATTTTATTTAAACTTAATATATAAGTGAGACCCATATTCCATTAATTTTTTTTCTCACTTTTCTTAATACTATTTCTTAAAACTCGTGTCACGAAGGAATGAGACTCCTAATGGTGAACGGAGGGAGTACAAAACTAGCATCTGGCAAAAGATTAGGAATTTATTGGCAAATGCCCTTTTTACCATGATATCTTAATAATCTCTCTCCTGACACTTTTCCTTATTTCTACTGTCCAATGATACCATGATCTTACTTGAATATATATATATATATAGAAGATTGTGATCAATTGAGATTTTTAGGGTAATTGAGAAATGAGATGCAACATCAGCCACTCATTTTTATTAAATGAGTGGTCCATATTTCACCACACAAAAAATATTTTTAGATTAATTTATTTTGAAAGGGCAGAATGGTAATTGCATGGGCTCATTCATGATCCTTCCGTCAAAACTCTCACTCTGAACATCATGAATTGTCTTCCACCGCCGCTAACTTCAGATCCTGTGCGCGAGCTCTGGTCGTCTTCCACGGCGGATGTGTCGGAGCGCATCGCCGGCATCGGTGTGAAGGAGCATGTATCCAGAATTTGATGCTATTCGACAGAGAGAGCTATTTGATGCTTTGCGAATGACGTGATTCGATTGCTGGTCCAGAATTTGCTAGAAGCCTCGATTACTAGGTTTAATTACTTCCTAGTCTAATTCGCTTGCAATTCTTCCTCTGTAAAACTTGTTGTTGCCGATTTTATGAATTTTAATTAAGGTAAAATTTTACTGATTTATGTAAAATTGAGGCATTTTGATACGTCTCTGTTTTTTTTTTTTTTTTTTTTTTTGCCTTGTAGTGCTTGCTGTGATGACTGTAGACTAAGTAGTTGTTTTTCCTTGATCACGATTTGATGAGTTGCTATTAACTTGTGTTTTTGCTATCAACATTTTTATGAGATTTTTGCTTCTGTTGCAACCATATTACCATATTTTTGCAGTAGATGATTCAATTGTATTGGATGTGAACTCATTTGAGAGATTGATTTTCCAATATTTGCTTTTGTTATAGGATTTGAACTTTTTGCAAGCTTAATTGTTGATTTGTTTATGGAATTGGAAGTATTATCAGGAATTGGATGTCAACAAAACTTGGATTTGGGTTGCAGAATTTACCCCAAGAGAAGATGCCTCAACTTGTACAGATAATCAGGAAGAGGGATGAGCATTCGGCACAGGATAGCGATGAAATTGAGCTTGATATTGAGGCTCTTGATACGGAGACGTTGTGGGAACTTGATCGGTTTGTGACCAATTGGAAGAAGATGGTGAGCAAGACAAAGCGGCAAGCGTTGGTGATGAACAACAATCCAGCTGCTGGAGTTTCTATTCCCTCCAGTCCTGTTACTGATGCTGATGTGGTAAGTATAATTTGCATCAAGATTTTTGTCTTTTTTGTGGTGTTTTCACTGTTTATTCATGTTGTTGGTAATGTTGTGTAGGGCGCATTGAGCGACAAGAATGATGATTGTGGCAAGATGATGAAAGAAAATTATGAAGAAGATGTAGATATTGATGACGATAGGCCAGCAGCGAGCTTCCTTGCTGTGGAGATTGAGATTGAGAGAGAAGGTGTTGTTGGGCAGGAGAATGATGGTGTTGTTGGACAGGAGAATGATGGTAGAGGCAATGCCAGCAGTAGCTCAAGCAGTTCTGGCAGCTCAAGTAGCGATTCGTCATCCTCGAGTGGTATTGATATGATTCTTCTTGCGTTTCTACATTGTGTTGGGGTTGAAAGTATGGAAAACGGAAACAGAAACAGATTTTCATTCGTTTGAGTTTGTTTTTTACAGATTCTGATTCAGGGAGTTCCTCTGGTAGTGAGTCCGACGCAAATGATTGACCAATTTGGTGATTGAACTTTTATTTGATGATTGAATTGGATGTCTGGTAGTTTTGTTGCTTTTTCTTGCCTGTTAACTGTGATATCTCAACTTTGTTTTAGTTCATTTGATATTTTGGCTATTGATATGTGAATTATAAGTGTTATTTTTTAGTTGTTGACATTCGATATTCTCGGTATTGATATGTCAATTGTAAGTGTTATTTTTTTAGTTGTTGACATTTTAATACGAGTTGTTGACATTCGATATTTTCGGTATTGATATGTCAATTATAAGTGTTATTTGTTAGTTGTTGACATTTTAATACGAGTTGTTGACATTTGATATTCTCGATATTGATATGTGAATTATAAGTGTTATTTGTTAATTGTTGACATTTTAATACGAGTTGTTGACATTTTAATACGAGTTGGTGACTTTCGATATTCTTATCAATATTAATTATTTTTGAGAAATGAGATGAGATGCAATCTCAATTGAGAAATGAGATTATTTAGGCTAATTGAGACTATTTAGGCTAATTGAGAAATGAGATGCAATATCAGCCACTCATTTTTATTAAATGAGTGGTCAAGATTTTACCACACAAAAAATATTTTTAGATTAATTTATTATGAAAGGGTAGAATGGTAATTATAGGTTTTAATTAGGGTTTTCAACTTGTGTTTGGGGATTGGGGATTCATCTTCACCACCGTCTTCAATCCTGAGCAAGTGTAGTAGTATCGATGAGGTTTCCACATATAAGAAAAGAAGCACATAAATGGCCACCGCGTCTCCGGCGAGCTCTACGCCGCCGCGCTCGCCGGGATGGACGACCTCAAGGGGATCTCGCGCGGCCACTATGAGCGCCGCCCGATCTAGATTCAGATCCAGACCCATGACGATGCAGAGATGGGGATCGTGGAGGCGGAGGCGTACTACGCGCACAGGAGCTACGTGGAGGCGATGCGGCGGAGGAGGAGAGGGGGAGGAGGAGGCGTATAACTGCTAACATGATCCTGAGCAAGTGTAGTAGTATCGATGAGGTTTCCACAGATAAGAAAAGAAGCACATAAATGGCCACCGCGTCTCCGGCGAGCTCTACGCCGCCGCGCTCGCCAGGATGGACGACCTCGAGGGGATCTCGCGCGGCCACTATGAGCGCCGCCCGATCTAGATTCAGATCCAGACCCATGACGATGCAGAGATGGGGATCGTGGAGGCGGAGGCGTACTACGCGCACAGGAGCTACGTGGAGGCGATGCGGCGAAGGAGGAGAGGGGGAGGAGGAGGCGTATAACTGCTAACATGATCCCTTTCCCGCCGCGCTCCGATTCACCCCTACTCTCGCTGCTGCTCCGCCATCACCCACTGCAGTCGTTGATTTGCAATTCTACCAATTCGTGTTGGCTTCGATTCAGCTTTGAGGGCAATGTAGCAGATCTGTTGCTGTTTTGGGGATTCTGTTTTGATCTGAGTGTTGTTTGTTAATTGTGATTAATTTGTAGGTTAATACTTAATCATTGTTGTTTGTGTTCGGGTTTGAGTGTGCGAAATCTGTTGTATTATGATTCTTAAATTAAATTAATTCATATTTGTCGTTTTTGTGTCGTCTCTAATTTCCTAACTTTTTTTTTCTTCCACAAATTTCTGTTTCTTTTTTATTGTTGTTGGATGATTTATCAAGTATGAAAGGAACGGAAAATACGTAAAGAATTCTGCTTTTGAGGCAAATGTTACGTGTCTCTCTCTTTTATTTCTCCAAATTAAAGCATGAAATATTTTGCACTCTGGTTGTTTGGTAATATTTCTCATTTGAAAATTAGTTGCTAAGATTTAGTTATCTCCCTTTTTTAATATCAACTATGCATGTCAACTACCTATATAATCTATGTCAACTACATATACAATTAATGTCAACTACACACATATAATGTCAACTACATTTACAATTCATGTCAACTACACACATATAATGTCAACTATGTGTACAATCCATGTCAACTACATATACAATTCATATCAACTACACACATATAATGTCAACTACATATACAATTCGTGTCAACTATACACATATAATGTCAACTATAAGTTGTTAACATTTGATGCAGGCTATTGACATTTGATGTGCAAGCTATTGACGATAATACCCCTAGTTGACATAAACTACACGCTGTTGACATCGCACGAAAATTATGAATGAGTGGCTGCATCAAATGTCAACAACTTATAGTTGACATTATATGTGTATAGTTGACATGATTATGCCAACTAGGGGTATTATCGTCATTTCATTTCTAAAATGGCGGAATATCGAATGTCAACAACTCGTATTAAAATGTCAACAACTAAAAAATAACACTTATAATTCACATATCAATAGCCACAATATCAAATGTCAACAACTCGTATTAAAATATCAACAACTAAAAAATAACAGTTATAATTCACATATCAATAGCCACAATATCAAATGTCAACAACTTATAGCAAAATGTCAACATCTTGTCAACAACTTGTATATAGTGTCAACAACTAAAACAATTCTTGTAATTAAAAAATAACTACTATTTTATGGCTCTGCACATCATCATCGTCATCATCAATATTGAGAGTGTTGCTTTTCACTCTATTCCTTACAAGATCAAGATGTTTTCCACTCTCTCTCTCACTCTTTCTCTCAAATAGATCAATATGTTTCTTTCAGGAACCAAGAAGCTATGGAAATCTTAGCTCAAGAGGCAAACAGAGAGAGAGATTAGCTATGGTAAGATATCAAGACCAATAAAAAATCAGCAGAATTAAGTAAGACAACAACTCCATCAAGAACAATTTCAGCTCAAGAATAAGAAAAACAATCCACCAAAAAAAATCCCTCATTGAAAAGAAAGGAAACATTTGCTAGAAAAACAGAACACATTCAACCATCACTATAAACAAGAAAAAAGAACATTTTATTCTGGAAAAAAATCGAATCTTAATAATTAGATTAGCGAGACAAATCACTCTAAACTTTCACACGCATAAACGCACACACCTTCTGAATCAATTCATCAAACACCTGGAGAATCCGATCGAGCTCCACCACCTCCGCCGCCCCCTTGCGCTGCTGGTGGCTCCGGAACGGCACCAACGCTCTCTTCACCTACTGCAGCACGGAGAAGAGCTCCGGCGGCACGCCCTGCGGCGGCTGCTGCTGCTTCGTGATCCACCACGGCGACAACTCCTCCCTCGAAGCCTTCCTCCTCTCCAACGGCTTCACCGTCCCCCCTTAGCTCGATCCCCTCAAATTCGCCATGGAAATCCTCACCGACCTCCAACCACTGGAACAGCCGGAGCAGTAGCCGGAAAAATCAATTGAATCCATCTCTCCTCCTCCAATTGAACACAAAATCAGATCTGGAAGCTCGAGAATCCACGAAATCACACTCATATCCTTCCGATTCTGGAAAATGATTTACAGAACGAAGCAATTGCTCGTCACCAACACATTGCAAGCCATAGGAGTCGGAATCGTGCTCGGCACGATCTACATCAACATCGGATTAGACAAATCGGGGATCGAGAAGCGATTAGGTCTCTTCGCGTACACACTCACCTTCCTCCTCTCCTCCACCACCGAAACCCTCCCGATCTTCATCAACGAGCGACCAATCCTCCTCCGAGAAGCCTCCAGCGGCGTCTACCGCCTCTCCTCCTACCTAATCGCCAACACGCTCGTCTTCATCCCCTACCTCCTCGCCATGCAATTGTCTTCCCTGCTTCTGTTTACTTCCTATATTCATGTTTCAATTGCTCAAATTCTTCAGCTTCAATTTTGGGGAAAAAACGGTATTGCACAAAGTTCATCCAATTCAATCCAAAATTTTTGCTCAACAAATCCAGAAATTACAATACGAAATGACACTTATACCCCCGTGTTGACATAATGTGGTATCTGTTGATATTTTGTTAATCTTGTGGATTAGTGGCTCACATTGCATCTCATTTCTCAATTTAGCTAAATAATCTCAACCATAGATCAAAACCCTATATATATATATATATATATATATAGGGATGTGATCATATCATAATCCATATTTATGGTGATAACCTAATAACCCTCATTTTATGGACGAAAAATATCATTTTATGGAATAAAATATCATTTTATGGAATAAAAGTATCATTTTATCGTGTACAAATATCATTTTTAGTAAAAATGATACTTTTGACCCATAAAATGATAGGGTTATTAGATTATCACATAAATATGAGTTATGATATGATCGCACCCATACATATATATATATATATATATATAGGGATGTATTCAAATCCTTTTCATATCTTTTGTCCTTTTTTCTTCTTAATCCTAGCCCCACGATTTTGTCATCTGACGGTTAGATTAATGCCACGTGTCATTTAATAATGCACATTTTCATTCTAATAATTCACAACGGCTAATAATGCAACATTATAGACTAATAATGCATTGATCACAACCATCCAATTCAAGGATCCAAGGGCTGAGATTAAGAAGGAAATAGGACACTTAGGGTGCAAAGGAGCCTAACGCACCCCTATATATATATATATATATATATAGAGTCCTATTATCCACAAATCCACTCTTAAAGACCGAACTAGAGACCAAATTAGGACCCTTAGATTTAGTTTTTAATGGATGAGATTAGACAATACTTTAATAATTTCACTCCTTCATTAAGTAATTAATTTACTTCAATCCAGGGGTATTTTGGTCAAAATACATGTAGGGTAAAAAAATTTGAATAGATGAATTTTACTTCACGCGGTTTGCATTCACAGATTGTTCGTCTTCACTTCTCTCTCTATTTCTTCTCCAAATCGACGAAGCTCTTCTCCAAATCGACGCTGATTTCTCTCTGTAAATCGACGCTGATTTCTCTCTCCAAATCGACGTTGATTTATTTCTCTAAATTGACGGTCATCTTCTACTCCAAATAGACGATTCAAAGCTATTCATCTGGAAAAATCGAAATGGTTGACACAAGGAAGTCCTCGGGCGATAGTGGACGCCAGTTGCGTCACACCAGAACTTCCGATGAAGGTAATACACTTTTAAGCTTTCCAGATATTTAATCTTAATTTACTTCATTATATTCTGAAATTTGTTTCCGATTTTAATCGAAACAGATGTAGGACTAAAATATCATCGCAAGAAGACAGCTACTGGAAGAAAAATTCCTGAGGAAAAAGGTATAAAAAATATTTGTTATGAAGTAGTAATTTGATAAAATGAAGTTAAAGCACTAATATATTATCCTATGAAGTAGTAAATTCGTAAAATGAGGTAATAAAGCATTGTAATGAAGTAATAGACACTAAATATGAACTATCTATATACTGTGTTGTATGGGTTTAGGATTTTAGGATTAAACTTAACTGATGTGTGGTTTCCAGATTAAAATGAAGTACATATTCTTTTTAATGAAGTAGTAAATTGATAAGATAAAGTAATAAGTTATGATAATGAAGTAATATAAATAATCTGCTTATACAATAGGTTTTTATTACTAAAATGAAGTAATAAAACATTATAATGAAGTAAATGACTCTAAAAATGAAGTAATAAACTATTATAATGAAGTAACATGTTTAACTGATGTGTTGTTTGCACATTAAATGAAGTAACATAGTATTCTTAGTGAAGGAAATACCGAATTTCAAATGGGAACATGTGGACACGGTACAAGCATCATTCTGAAGTATCTTAATTTTTTATAAAGTAGTAATTTGAAAAAATGAAGTTATTTACTGTTTTGTACTCAGCTGCTGTGTTGTTTCATATTCTTCAGATATTTAACAATACTTCATTCTCCCAGTTTTTTACTTCATTCGAGTGATCTTTTACTTCATTACATAGGTCTTTTTCCCCATATGTGCGAATGAGCATTATTATGGTATTTGCTTTTGCTTCAAAAGAAATGGAATTGTTGTACTAGATAACTCTGAAAATGGCGACGACAATGATCTCACAACCAATTATAGTGACATTCCAGAGACGCTGGTTTGTATTCTTCACATATGATTTAATTTTATTACACTTACATATGATACACAACTAAAAATAACATATATTTTATTATACATGCAGAGATCATATTTTTGTCAATTCCTCACCAACATTGGTCTTCACAAACAATGCAAGACAATATCCAATGCTAAAATACAGAGATTCAAAATGCCATGGAGAACTTCTGAAAATGTTGAAGACTGTGGAGTATTTCTAATGCGCCACATGGAAACATACAAGGGTGAGCGCGAAGGTTGTTGGAACTGTGGTTTAAAAAAATCAAGTTCAGGTGTTCTCCAAAGCTTGAGGGCCAAGTATTGCTCTGCATTGATGTTAGCAAATAACAACCATACAAGCTTCAACAACAAACAAGTTACCGAAGCATACTATAAGGAGGAAAGCAATAGCCATGTAATAGATGTTGAGAAAATGATTGCAGCATATTTAAAGAAAAAATGAAGATTTTAGCAGATTAAGTTTTGATATATACATATATCTGTTTTGAGCAATTCAAAATAAAGTACTTCGCTTATTAATGTTGTTCTATATTAGATTTAAATGTTGCATTGGATAATAGATATAGTTCATTGGGTAGTTAATTTGTACAATGAAGTAATAAATTATAATAATGAAGTGGAAATCTATAATAATGAAGTATCAGACTTTTATTATGAAGTATCTATTTACTGCGTTGTATGGGTTTATGGTTTAAATTTAACTGTTGTGATCAAAGTTCAGTGTTACCTTGCCTTTTATTAACTCTATTTGAAGTAATATTTCAGTATTATGAAGTAATTGTCGTAATGAATGAACAAGTTTTACATTATTAACTCTGTTTGAAGTAATATTTCAATATAATGAAGTAAATGTCGTACTGAATGAACTATTTTTTACCTTGCATTTTATTAACTCTGTTTGAAGTAATATTTAAGTATGATGAAGTAACTGTCATACTGTATGAACTGTTTTTTATATAATACTACTAACAGCTGTGTTATTTGCTCATATAAATGAACTAAATATTCTATTTAATGATATAATAAACTCATATCAATCAATAAGCTAATGATCTGTTTTCATAAAAAGTTTAAACTAATTCAAATTCAAATTTTAAATGAAATAAGAAACTACGGGTCTGAAGTACTGAACTTAAAAAATGAAGAACAAAACATATACCACTGAAGTAATAAACGACAAAACAGAACTACTGTTAGAGAAAAGAACAACAAGCATCAACATTGTTGTTTCCTCTTTTTCTTCTTCTTCAACTCCTGTATCTTGTCACAATTCCTTGAATCATGCTGACCAATCTCGCCACATTTGCCACATTTCCTTCCAGGCTTCGACAACTCTCTTATTTCTTTCTCAAGGCGTGAAAGACGTCGACCAGAACCCTTGGTGCTGACAACATCAGGTGGATGAACTTCTATTTCACTAGGGACTTCTGAGCCATAAAAATTCTCAATCATCTGTCTCTTTTCACTTATAGACAATACATTTCCCTCACCAAGTACTTCTTTTTTCCCTTCAGCCATAATATGTCTAAATGCACGAATTTTATCACCATCTCCCTCTATAAGCCGTGCGATATCATAAAAATCTGCATGCATATCCTTGTATTCCTGCTTCGTCTCATCCACAACAATAAATGACTCAATATTATCATCAAAACCAAAATGCACAGCCTTGACAAATTTAGACTTCAACCAGCGTCCTCCATGTAACTCATCAGGGACTAACTTCATTTTAACAGTGATTTAGTTCATTATTATGAATTATTACTTCATTTTAGTAATAAAACCTAACTGTATAAACAAATCAATGATATTACTTCATTATCATAATTTATTACTTCATCTTATCAATTTATTACTTCATTAAAAAGAATATGTAGTTCATTTTAATGTGCAAACAAGTCAGCATATACACTACAATAATATCAGCATTTAATATTCAATAAGAACAGAAGTTCAGTTTTAATGGTTATTACTTCAGGATAACTTAACTTTACTTCATTATAACAACAATTTAGTCGAATTGATGGCATACTTTAATATGCAAACAACACATCAGTTAAAGATGTTACTTCATGATAATATTTTATTAATTCATTTTAACAGTGATTTACTTCATTATTATGAATTATTACTTCATTTTAGTAATAAAACCTACTGTGTAAACAGATCATTTATATTACTTCATTATCATAACTTATTACTTCATTTTATGAATTCAATACTTCATACTAACTAGATTATAATTAAAAGGAAAACATATCATTTATATTACAGAATCTTATCAGTTTATTACTTCATTCTTATGTTTTATTACTTCATTTTGGTAATAAACCTAACTGTATAAACAAATCAATGATATTACTTCATTATCATAATTTATTACTTCATCTTATCAATTTATTACTTCATTAAAAAGAATATGTAGTTCATTTTAATGTGCAAACAAGTCAGCATATATACTACAATAATATCAACATTTAATATTCAATAAGAACAGAAGTTCAGTTTTACTAGTTATTACTTCAGGATAACTTAACTTTACTTCATTATGAGTACAAATCGCATATACACTACAATAATATCAGCATTTAATATTCAACAAGAACAAAAGTTCAGTTTTACTTGTTATTAGTTCAGGATAACCAAAGTGTAGTTCATCATGAGTACAAATCGCATATACACTACAAACATGAAAAAAATTTGTTTTACTTCATTAGTTTTAAGCTCATGGATCAGCGTTCCAACGTTGCAACGTAGTTTTTAGCTCATTTTTCCGACCATTTACTTCATTATTAATATGATTACACTACAAACATGAAAAACATCAAAAATAACACATTACTCAATTGGAAAAAGTCATGAACCTTCAACTGTGGTATTATCTGATTCTGGCTCTACATCTGAATCAGAATCCGTATCAAAAAGAGATCCTCCTGGATTAGTAAGATCATCCATAATCGATCCAACATTGTTCGATGTAGATCCAGTTGAAGTAGATCCTAATCCGTCTTCAACCGCGGAATTTGTTGATGTAGATCCTAATCCGTCGATATTCTCCATGAGAGTCAGAATATTGCCAAATTGAAGAAGAATTCGTGAATTAAGGCTCAGCGCCACCCAATTTGTCAAGTGCGCCGCCGCCGCCGCCGCGGATTGATCCCCTCCAGCAGCTTTTGATGAGCCCGAAACGAATGAAACACAAATTGAATTATGAAATTGGATTGAACGTGGAATGAACGCAGATCAACGCAGATCGTGGATGGCAGATTGAAGAGATCGACGCACAGATCGTGAATTGCGAGAGAAACACGTTATGTATGTGTTATGTATGTGTTAAGAATTGATTTCCTAAAATACCCCTCAGCAAGTTTTTATTGATTTAAATATTAAGTTAATTGCAAATTAATCCTAACCACAAGATAAAAAAAATGAAGGGCCCTAATTTGGTCTCTAGTTCGATATATATATATATATATATATATAGGAGTGATCAAGGTCTAACTAATTTTAAGTGTATAACTAGAGAATAAATCTCAACCATACAATATGTCAATCCAAAGGCTAAAAATAAAGGCAACAAACCTTTCATATTTAATTAACAAAAAGAATAAGGGCATTATTGGAAACTAAATTTTATGGTGGAATCATTCAATCTCACCCAGAATTGCTCACGCAAAATCAAACTTGGCGACACCCTTCTCCGCTCCGCCACCGCTCGCAGCACCGGCAGACCTCCATGCCTGTGCCTTCGCCTCCTCCTGCTCCTCTTCCGCCTCCTGCAACTTCATATCCCTCTCATCCATCACCGCCAGCCACTAAGAGGTCTCCGACGCCGTCGATCTGGAGCAGCGTCGTAACAACAGTAGAACTCCTCTCTTCCTCGAGAAATTCCATCGCGTCAACAAGACGTAGCAAGACTCATGCTGATTTGTTGCCATCTTCATCGTTTACGCTTACGCTCAGCAATCTCCATTGTTAATTGCAAAATCTTCATTGCAAGAGCTGATTTCTCCATCTCACTTGTGGATTTCGCAATCTACTATATCTGTATATCATCTCAAAAGATGATTTCTCCATCTTCAATTGTCGATTTCAGGATCTACTAATTCAATATTTCATCACAAGAGTTGAATTCACCATCTCATGAATTGAATTATCAGATGATCGAAGATGGTTCACTTTAAGATAGAAATAGTTCACCGTACTTCATTAAAATATCAAATATCATATTTAATTCAATATAAACAGCATTTCACTATAAATATTATATGCATCACTATATGCTCAATATACTTCACAGAAATGAAAAAATATTAGACTATAAGATATGCATAATTTACTTCACTATATGCACAACATACATCACTATATATTCATTATACATTATAAAGCATGCATAATATACTTCACTATAAGCACAATAGACATACATCACTTTATATGTGTTCATTTTACTGCTTACAAGCCCAACATTATAATTGATATGCTTTATAGTGAAGTAAATATCGATTATAGTGTACTGTTTTCCATATCAGTGAAGTATATTGAGAGTACAGTGACGTATATTGTGCATATAGTGAAGTATATTTTGCATGCTTAGAGTGAAGTATACTCTAAGCATGTAACACTTTACTCTAAACACATTTTACTTCACTGAAGTTATAAAATAGTGCACTATAAGCATGCATCACAAAAACTTCACTCTAACCATGAAATACTTCACTCTATGCACGTTTTACTTCACTGAAAGTTGAAAAAACAGTGCACTATAAGCATGCATCACAAACACTTCACTCTAAGCACGTTGTACTTCACTAAAATGAAAAAACAGAGCACTATAAGCATGCATCACAAACACTTCACTCTAACCATGAAATACTTCACTCTAAGTACGTTTTACTTCTCTGAAATGAAAAGAGAGCAATATAAGCATGGATCATAAACATAGCAATATATGTGTTTGTTTCACTGCTTACAAGTCTTTAGTTCACTTATTACATGTTTTGGTTCATTTATAGTGAATACATACTTACCGTGAAGTTGAAATACTATACATTGTAGTAACTCTAATGTAGAGTGATGTAAAACTGTCTTATAGTTGCAAACACGATCCTTAAAAATTTTTTGATAAACATTTGAATATGCTCTATAGGAAAGTAAATATGCTTTATAGTGAAGTAAATATTGATTATAGTGAATTGTTTTCCATATCATTGAAGTATATTGAGCGTGCAATGATGTATATTGTGGTATATAATGAAGTATATTATGCATATAGTAAAGTAAATATGTACAACAGTGAAGTAAATAGTGAACAAGATATTAAAAGTAAAATAAGAACTGGCTATTGAATTTAAATGAAGTTTTCTACAATAGTCCATGAACACTTGAAGTTTACAATCATTTTTTTCTACATCTATGTCCATGTTTTTCCCACATTCTTCATAATGCTTTGGTGTTGTTGCCAAATTCTTCAATGACTCATGGTTTGTTTCATTAATGCGCTGCAATACTTTGCTCTTAGACTTTGGAGTATTCCCTTGCTTCTTGTAGATAATCCACATTTCCAATCTTGTTCCCACCTACCATAATAACATTCCATATGTCTCATCAAAAAATTTCCATAAGCTTCTACATTTG